>NW_006437736.1:3643731-3644025 GCF_000325575.1 Pteropus alecto
TATTTTAAAAGTTTTTAAGATTTGATCATTACTCAATTAATAAAATGATCATTGTAAAATAAGTATAGCCTTCTCTTCCTTCTAGATCCACTGCCCAAAGATAACCACCATGAACAATTTTATCTGTCCTTCTAAACTTTATCCATATACTAGTACATGTGGTTGTGTCGTTATTAGAATTTAATTAGGTTTTTAAATACCTGGCTGGCCAGTGTCTCTGCAGGCTTATGTACAAAGATGTGGTCAGCCAAACTTCCCCTGTCCCACGTCCTCACATTATTAGAGAGTCTTGCT
>NW_006437736.1:3644107-3649334 GCF_000325575.1 Pteropus alecto
TATTATTATTATTATTTGAGTGTGATTTGATGGTCTTTGAGATCCCTTTCTAATTTAAAACTCTACCAAATGATTTGAGCTGTGACATGCACTGCTCAGCCACTTTCTAGCAGTAGCTAATGCTTTACAACCTAGGAGAGTCCAAGTTTCCAAGACACATTGCAGAGGACAGTTATCCTGGGAAACCCATCAAGGTCAAAGCAAACGGCTCTGACGAAATTATTCGGGCTTTGCTTTTAAGGGATGGGACACAGTAAGGTCAACAGGATGTGAAAGCCTTTGCAGCAATTCTTAAGAGAGGGACCTAGTACTGTTTCCAAGTTTCAAGTGCTGGATGTATTTTGTACTGGAGGGGGAATTTGATCTTTAAAAAAAAAAAATCAAACCTGTGAGTTATAACTGTGCCTCCGGCTTCTACAAAGGTTAGTTGGAAGTTAGTAACTTCTGAAACTGACTTAATTGCTTGGCTGGGCAATTCTTTTGGATAAGAATCTGTACCTAGCCAGCCTTGTGAGACTTTCCTTGAAATGCAGTTCTGTGCTACCTCAAAAAGCTTGTCCTCACTTAACCCAAGGAAAAAGGAGAGCCCAGCAAAGCAGGCCAAGGAGAGCCTTGAAGTGTAATTAATATGAGTCCACTTTAATTATTTGGCTGAAATACATTATGGGAATAATTTACATTTTTAAACAATTTAGTATCCCCCCTTTCAGTGAGGAGGATTTAGCAGTTCCTAAATGCCCTTATTTCTCAAGGACATAGTTTCAGGGTTCTGTTAGGACCAGAAACCGTTGTTTCTACCCTTTGTGCCTTATGTCGCAATAGGGAGTATCACAGCACCTAGCCTTGAATACTTTTAGGGAAGAGAGTAGAGAAAGACTTTTAGAAAGAGGGGAGGGAAATCGGTGCACAAGAAATCACCGAGATGATTGCAGCTAAGTGAAGCTACTGGAACAGAAGTCATCTGAGCATCATTCGGCAAGAGCAAGCATTCTGAAACCAGACTGCTAAGTTCAAATCTCCACATACCAACTGCATAACCATAGGCAAGTGTTACTTAACCTGTACATGACTGCTTTCTCATCTATAAATTGGGGGTTATAATGCCTGCCTCGGGGGGATTGTGTGTGCCTCACATGAGTTAAGACATGTAATATGCTTAGGGCAGCACCTGACTCATAGTAGGTTTCAATAAAAGTTTTACATATAGTTCATATATGTTATATATTTATTTATAACAAAGTCCAAATATTAATGAGACCTTCACACTCATCAGGATGACTATTATATTAAGTTTCTCCAGAGAAACAGGATCAATGTATTTATACACACACATAAATACATACACGTATACATATATAAAATATTTATTATATGTAAATTATTATACATTTATTGTAAGGAACTGAGTCACATGATTCTAGAGGCTGACAAGTTTAAAATCTGCAGGATGGGCCACCAGGCTAGAGAGCCAGGAGAGCTGATGCTGTAGTTCCAGTCTGAAGACTGTCAGGCTGGAGAACCAGAAAGAGCCAATGTTGCAGTTCCAGTCCAAAAGCCAGCTGCTGGAGAATAGCCAGTACTTGGGGGAGGGTAGGTCTCTTTGTTCTATTCAGACCTTCAACTGATTGAATGAGGCCCACCCATATTGTGGAGGGAAATTTGTTTCACTTTAAGTCCACTAACTCAAATTTTAATCTCATCCAAAAACATTCCTCACAGAAACATCCAGAAGAATGTTTGGCCAATTATCTGGGCACTGTGGCCCAGCTAAGTTAATACGTAAAATTAACCATCACAGCTTTTATCAAAAAATATAAAAAATAAAAATAAATAAAAAACAACAATTAAAAAAAAACAGAAAACAGCAAGCATTGACAAAGATATAGAGAAACCCTTGTGCATTACTGGTAGGAATATAAAATAGTGCAGCTGCTATGGAAAATAACATGGCAGTTCTTCAAAAGGTTAACAGAATTATCATTTGATTAGCAATTCTACTTCTATTTATATATCCTATAACACACAGAAGGATTGAAATCAGGGACTGGAACAGATATTTGTACATCCATGTTTGGAGCAGCATTATTCACAACAGCCAAAAGATAAGATCCCCCACCAAATAATCTGTACCTCTAATATTTTACCCAATCAGGAGCAGGGAAGCTACTAGCTTTGGACCCTCACTCTGGCAACAACCACAGATGACGATAATAATAACAACAACAACAACAATAATAACAATAACTAATACTTATATGTAATCTGTCCCAGTTACTGTGTGACAGAAACAGTTTCTGTGTTTCACATGTATCAGCTTGTCTCAATACTTGCAACAACCCTAGGAATTAGATACTATTATTATCATTCCATTTTACAGGCAGAAAAACTGAAGCACACACTGAGTTCAGATACCAAAAAAATGGCAGAATCTG
The DNA here is from genome assembly GCF_000325575.1 of Pteropus alecto. NCBI lineage: Eukaryota > Metazoa > Chordata > Mammalia > Chiroptera > Pteropodidae > Pteropus > Pteropus alecto. Next base: position 3,646,540 of record NW_006437736.1, read on the forward strand.
GGATTCCAATCCAGACAGTCTGACTCCAAATTCCACGCTCTTCACCACCATACATTGTTCCTTTCGGGGAGGGTTAGACAAGATCCTCAACCTGTGACTATAGAGTGGCCACGAACTATGGCAAAGTGTCTGTGGATCAGTATGGTAAGTAAGCATAATCTGTAAGCAAACACATAATGCCTAAGACATTTATGTACAAATAGTTTTCAAACGTATATAGATGTTGTTGTAAAGAAGAAAAATATAAATTCAACTTAAAAATATTGAATATATTGTGGCTTTTACTCCTTATATAGTTTCTGAATCACAGATACCAGGGAGAAATCAAAGCCTATGGTGATATATACAATTACAGTCTTCTTTTGCCTTATTTTAAGACATTGATAGATTTACTTTTCCCTAATATTTTAGAGAAACATAAATCAAAAGAATAAAAATGAGTGGAAACTCTAAACAAAAGTGACTTAAAAATTTTTTTGTTGTTGAAGCGTAACATCCATAGAAAAAAGTGCACATATCCTAGAGGAATAGCTGGATGAATTTTTATAAACTGAAACCACAGTGTAACCAGCACCCAGACCGAAAACAAAAACATCACCAACATTTCAGAAAATTCTCCGTGCTTCTTGCAATCACATTCCAACTCCCCTCAAGCACAGCCATTTCTGATGAGTAGAATTTGTCACTCAAAAAAAAAAAGTATTCAAGTCTTAATCCCTGGAACCTGTGAATGGGACCCTATTTGGGCATATGATCTTTGCAGATATAATCAAGTGAAATGAGGTCCTCCTGGATTAGGATGGGCCCTTGGGTTTTTAGGCTTTCTTTCCAGGGATGTCTGATAAACTTGTTATGATTTTTCTGTGCTTTTCTTTTCTGGTGCAATGAAGTAAATTTAGATGCAATAATAAACAAACAATAAAATTAGAAGTCCTTACACTTAAAAAGAGGAGCCACCAGATAAAGTGATAGTATCAGTTTGCCAGGGCTGCCATTACACAGACTAGGGGGTTTAAACAACAGGGATTTATTTACTTACAGTTCTAGAGACTGGAAGTCCAAGATCAAGTCCTTGGCAAGGTTGGTATTTTCTGAGGTCCCTCTCCTTGGTTTGCAATGGCCACGTCCTTCCTGCGACCTCACATAGTCTTTGCTCTGTGCACACACATCCCTGGTGCGTCTGTTTATGTCCTAATCTCCTCTGCTTATGAGACACTATTCATATGGGATTAGGACCCACCCTAATGACCTCATTTTAACTTAATCACTTCTCTTCAAGGACCTTTTCTTCAAGTACAATCACATTCTAAGGCATGGGGAGTTGGGGCTTCAATACATGAATTTTGGGGGGATATAAATCAGCTCATAACGGTGTTTTAACATTCATTTTTAACTTGTATGGTCACTCCAACTTCACCATGGGAGATGTTACATAAGTGGGTTTTAGCCAGTAAAGCCTGAGCCAAGGAACTTGCCGGTGGGCAGTCCTGACACAGAGGCTGTAACCTAGGCCACAGTACCTGTGGACATTTTTTTTTTTTTTAATGCTAAGAAGACCTGATTTTAGAATGTGGAAGGGAATACCAAGTGAAGTTTTAAATGTCTTCCACAACGAGGTTTGACACCAGTATTGTCGTATCTAATAGTTGTACTGCCTGTGACTGGCAGTGATGGCCTTCGAAGGAAAATTTTTCTACTCTCAGTAACTTTCTAGGCAAGCACTTTTCAGCTTTGTTTTTTCTCTTTTCAATAAAAGTATGCCCTTTCGAGGGCTATGCCTCCAGACCCTCACTGTTACTGTTGTTTACTCACTACGTTTTGTAGTGTTTTATTGAGAGCTTTGTACACAAGAGCTTTCATTATCACTTATGTATGAAAGCAAATGAATAAATGCTCCTTCAGTCAGGAAGTCTTTGCTGGGCACTCACAGTGCTAGGCAGTGTGTGCTTGGCACCGGAGCTATACAGACGAGCCCCAAAGGAGCTCATAGTCCGGTGGAGGAGAAAAAGAGTGTGGCAAGAGATTCCCAGGGAGTGGGATAGGTGTTACGATGCTCCTGACCACAGTCCATTCAACCCCGGCTCTTGTTTCTCTGAGAACTGCTCTTCTGGTCCCTAGGAATAGGACCTGGCAACAATGTGAGAGAGTGACCTTTATATCCGGTCATAACAGAAGGGATAAAAAGTGGACAACTGTCCCAAGCTGGGTGAGTTACTGTTCTCTTCTTTGGAACCGTGGTTCAGAGTTGCTCAATAGTCTCTGCTGGTCACTCGAACTAAGGACTTGTGAATTGGGGAGCAGCGAGTGGTCATGTACTGCTCCTTAGGGAGACAGACAGCCAGGCTGTGAACAGGAGAGTATTAAACTCTGTGAGAAAGGCAATGACAGGCTACTCCTTAGAGAGAGAAAGGAAGGGAGAGAGGGAGGTGGGGAGAGAGAGAGAAAGAGAAAGAGAAAAGACACGAGAGGGAGATTGGCACTATTGTGAATAGACCAGAACTATTGGCACTTGGGGCCACATGATTCTTTATTGTGGGGCTGTCCTGTGCATTTTAGGATGTTTACCAGCATCCCTGGCCTCTACCCACCAGATGCCAGTAGCACTCTCCAGTTGTAATAATTAGAAATGTCTCCAGACAGTGACAAATGTCTCGGGGGTGGCAGGGATGGCCAACTTGCACATCCGTGGGGAACCACCGTACTAGAGTGAGTGAGGTTCCGTTATTTGCAGCCAAAAAGCTCTGACTGCAATCCTTCCTGGAGGAGGCACTACCGGATGCATAGACAAAGGAAAG
>NW_006437736.1:3649367-3656645 GCF_000325575.1 Pteropus alecto
GTGCTAGACTCTTTGAGAAGACACAAAATTGAGAGAGGCACAGCCTCGGCTGTTGGAGGTTACTCAAGGAAGAATAATTTTAGAATAAACAGCTCCTTAACATTTGAGTTACAAATATGATCATATCTATTTTTTTTTTTAATTAAACCAGCCAGAGCATTCATTTGCCACATTAGCAAGAATATTCACTCTTTTGGTTCCCTTTTCCATCATGTTTATCTGAAACGAGGAAACTCTGAGAACTTAGGCAGCCTAAAAGGGGAGTCAATTCTATTTTTAACCCCAAGTGAAAGAGAACATTGATTCTAACTCAGGGACCTTCAAACTCTATTGATTGCAAATTCTTATCAGAAAAGCCTTTTTGAGATGATTCCCCCAGTGTATGTGTGTATACATTTATTTATTTATAAACCACAGTATATATTAAATTATATACTAGTATAATGTTATGTTATAAAACAGAAAATATCAATATTTTTAAATGATTAAAAATAGATATAGTCCATCAATGACTGAATGGATAAACGAAATTGGTATATCCATACAATGGAATATCACTCAGCCATAAAAAGAAATAAACTATTGATACATATTGTTACACAATGAACCTTGAAAACATTACATTAAGTGAAAGAAGCCAGTTGCAAAAGGCCACACAGTAAATAATTCCATTTATATGAAAGCTTAAAATAGGGAAATCTAAAGTAGATTAGTGGTTGTGTAGGGCTAGTGAGGATATTGGATGATAGGAGGGTTATACCTAAGGGTATGGGGTTTCTTTTTGAGATGATGAAATGTTGTAGAATTTGCTATGGTGATGGCACAGATCTGTGACTATACTAAAGACCACTGGATTATACACATTAAATGGGTAAATTGTATGGTATGTGAATTACAGAGTAATAAAGCTGTTTAAAGAATATATACTAATAGAAGTTCACGTTCCTCCCCTCACTCATTGTTTTATGGCCTTTGGGGGGCTTTAGAGTCCTCAGGGGCGATGGATTAGTTGCAGTGCTCATAAAAGCTGGTCATCCTACGACACAGAAATGTAATGGCTAAGGCTAAGAAGTCTTTCAACACCAAGCACTGGCGATTATGTAGAGACCAGTAAGGTTAAACTGGTACGTTCATACGCTCTTCATGAGAGTGTAAAATGGGCATAACCACTTTCGTATTGCAACTAAATATATGTATTCCCTAAGTCCAGGTAATTTGATTTCTTGGTATTTACCCAACAGAAATGCAAACATATGGTCATCAAAAGATATGTACTAGAATGCTTCTAGTAACATTGTTCACAATAGCCCCAAACCAGAAACAACCCAAATGTCCGTTAACAGTAGAATGGGCAAATTATGACATATTCAAACAATGGAACTCTAGTCAGCAATGAGAAGAATGAAATAATCTTACGCACAACGGAAGAATGAATTCCACAAAGAAGCCAGACACAAAAGAGCATATACTGTAGGATTCAGTTTAGATGAAGAACAGGCAAAACTAACCTATGTTGTCCAAAGTCAAGCTAGTGATTACTTCTCAGGACAGGGGTGGAGATAAATGACTGGGCATGAGCAGGAAGGGTTCTGGGTCACTGAAAATGTTCTATTTCTTGACCTAGGTGGTAGCTACCTGGCAAGGTCAGGGGCTCACTTTATGAAAATTCATTGAGCTGTTACACTTTGATTTTTGTACTTTTCTGCATGTGTATTATCCTTTAATAATACATCTATTAAAACAAACAAAGTTTAGAAAGGTTAATAAATAAAGTTGCGGTGAGCTCTGCCAGAACCCTGACAGGAACAACCGGCTCAATCCGAAGAGCTGCCTAGATCTATGGCCCCGCTCAGCCCCTACAACAGCCAGCTGCCAGGGTCCTCTGAAGGACACCAGCTCCACTCCTTCCCTCCAGCCCCAAGCTAAACAGAACCAAAGCTGGCTCGGCCTCCCGAGGTCCTCAACAATGTCAGCCCCTTGCACAGCCCTTTCCAACCCCTCCCCTGACCTCTACACTCCAGCTGCCTCAGGATGGTTTTGACAGAATCATTTAAGCTTCATCCTTTTTCATATCTAGAACCACTTACCCTTTCCTAGGAAACACAGAGGGGTTAGACCAGTTCCTTTCAACCTCTAATGAAAGATGTGTTTCCCAATTCACATTCTTTCCAGTTAATTAATTGTGCTCTCTGCTCCACCCTCCTCTGGGAAACTCCCTTAGGCCTCCGTGGGAGTCACATGTCCACCTCTCCGAGGGCAGCTCTCCCCGGTGGCCATGGCAATCACTTCTGCTGTGGAGGGTTTACTCTTCACCACATCCTGTATTGGGTGCCTTTGATGCATCATCTCATTTAATCTTTGGGACAATCTTTTGAGGGAGTACTATCATTATCCTCACTCTCCACACGAGGAAGCAAGAGACAGAAAACCATTTGCCAAGGCGCTTTGTTCCCGTTCAAGAACTTCGCAAGGAATTCCATCCTTCCAGTAGATTATGCGGGAATTCCTGGAATGTCTCTCAGAATGAGGGAGAGAAGAGTGCTCTTGCTGAGCATCTCACTTCAATTACAAATGTATAAATGATGATTATATGAGGGAAGTATGTTAAATGCTAACGAGAGACATAAACAAAGGAAGGACAAAGGAGAGAGGAGATGACAGCATGCTGAGGATGGCAGGGCTCACTCTTTGGAAAAGCGGGTATTTGCCTCAATGAGTGGGCAGGAGTTGGACAGGCAGAGGTGGGGTGGGGACCTCTCTGGACCAAGGCAGTGAGTGAGGTGGGAGGTGCTAGGCATTATTAGAAAGCAATAAGGAGTCCAGTGTGATTGGGGTGTGTCTAACAGTGATTGAGAGGCAGGTCTGGAAATAGAGGCCAGTGCACCTCAAGGACAGTGTGATGGTTAATTTTATGTGTCAATATGACTGTGCCATGGAGTGTCCAGACATTTGGTTAAATATCACTCTCGATGTTTCTGTGTGGGTGTTTCTGGGTGAGTGTAACATTTAAATCGGTAGACTGAATAAAGCAGATTGCCCTCCTTAACGTGGGTGGCTTCATCCAATCGGTTCTTGAATAGAACAAAAAGGCTCACATGATTATGGCGGCTGACTGTTTTAACATGTGCCGGATGAGTCAGCAAGCTCGAGACCCAGGAAGAGAGAGTGTTTCAGCTAAAGTCTGAGGTCAAGAAAAGCTGATGTCCAAGTTCAAAAGCAGTTGAGTGAGAGGAATTCTCTTTCTCACTCCACTCTTGCCTTCCCCCACATACCATCTATTTCCCACATAGTAGCCAGAATAATTCAAAAAGTAATAAGGTAAGATTATTGCCCTGCTCAAGACCCTTTATTGGCTTCCACTCAAAACAACATATAAAGTCCTTACTGTGGCCTTCAAGACCTCACGTGATCTTACCTCTGGCTACCTCCGCAACTCCCCTCTCCCCTGACTCACTCTCCTCCAGCTACACCGGACTCTTTGCTCTTCCACAAACACACTGAGCTCCTCACCCATGAGCCTCTGTATTTGTCATTCCCTCTACCTAGGAGATCCGCATAGTCTTCTCTCCCACAACCAGGTCTCTGCTTAAAGGTCGTCCCAGAGAGGCTTTCCCCAACCACCTTATCTAAAATAGCCCCCTGCCTCACTTTTAATCCACTTATCCCTCCCTATATTCTTCATAGTACTTACCTACCCAAAACTATATTTATTTGTTTCTTTTCTTTCTCCCCAATAGAACGTAATCTTCATGAGAGTAGGAACTTTGTTTCGTTCACTGCTATACCCACAGCTCCAAGAGCAGCTGGCATATAGTAGATGCTCCATAAATATTTGTTGAAGGAAGAAAGGAATTTTAATCCTTGCATTTTGCTTTTATTAAGGGAGTTACCAGGTCTCCTTGCCTCATCATTGTGCCTGGCCCATGACAGGCATTCAGGGAATATACATGGCATGGGTAATTGCCTGTATTCTTATTTCTATACGTGCTTCTATTCTACTCTAAATTACAAACTCTCTGAGGAAGAGACCACCAATTTCTGTCCATATCACCTATCACAAAGCTTTGTGCACTGTTGAAGTCAATTGAATCGTGTCTCTAAAGTAGATGGTAACTGCTGTGCACCTATAAGACACTCCATCAATATTTTTAAATTGCCACTGAACATTTCCATTTAAACTTTCCATTAGTGGGTTCATTATGAAGAAGGAACATACACATTAAACAAAAGAATGACCACTTGGGGAAGATTCAACCCTCATTTTGATTCATCGGATGATTTTGTCTACAGCATTAGCAACCTGCTATTTGACTGTGCCACAATTATTTTGTTGAATACAGGATTGGATCCACTTACAACGTGATTGGGTTCTCTCTAAAGTATTACTTTTGCCATTTTTAAAGGCTGCATCTTCGAGCTATCATTTCAGGATATATTTTTTTCGGAAAGTTGAGTCTTCAGTGAAGTACCATAGCCTTGATGAGAAGCACTTTTTGGAATAAGCAAATGAAGGAGAGAAGAGACTTTTCTTTTTGATCGGACGGTCACAAGAGAATGAAATTGTCAAACACTTTTGCCCTCTTGAGAGAGCTAAAGTACTGAGCTTAAGCTGTTTCATTATAGGGGGAAGTGAAGAGTGGAAAGGAGAGGAGAGAAAGAAGGTTCGAGTTATTTAGTTAATTTCCTACAGAAAACTCCAAATGTGCTACACCAGTGAGCTCCAGCTTCCGCGTCCATCTGGAGTGTGGCTTCTTCCGGTTGGATCAAGGGCTGTGTCCAGGCAGCATCAAGGTGATGCAGGTGCTTGTTTCATCCATACATTCACTTGTTATAAGCAAAGCTCAAAAGAATTTGTATTTTCTCTGATTCTGGGGAAATCAAATTGAGAAACAGGACAGAGAGGGAATTTTCTAGGATCTAATGACTCCCATTATAAGCCAAAGGCAAAATGTTAGCTCAAGGCCGCGTGATAATGAAGTTAGTTATTAGCAGCTAGGAAATATCATTCCTGCAGATCCTGCTCTGGTGAACCACGTGAAATTGGTTGGAAGATTATAAGATTGCCAATTTATCCTGCTCTCACTGATCTGTCGCATAGCGAGGGCTGGGGGTTGTCACCAGCCGCCTGTTCGTGTGAAAACAAAAGAAGCTGAATAAAGCTGAAAAGAGTGTATAAAAAATCTGGAAACAATTTGGAAGGGTGATTTTTTAAACAGGTGAACAGATTCTAAGGAATGGAGCAGGATTTCTCATCCATGAGGAATATACATACCCATTTTAAAGCAAAAAATATTATCACCCTCCTCTATCAAAGAATTGATTTCCCATAAGAAACTAAAGTCTTTGTGCATTAGGCTGTGAATCATGCACAAAAAGAGGTTTATCTTTATCTTTATAAGTGATATTAAAGTTTTTAATGATTACCATGAATATAAAACATGTATTATATTTTTTAAATTCTGGTAGGACAGGCAGACCCAAGTTTGAGAAATACTGTGTTGAAGAAGGTCTGGCTTCTGTCAACTTTAGCTTCTGTCATATGGTCACTGGCTTATAACTGACATTTCTGGAATAAGCCTAAAAATATGTTAACGATTAGTTAGAGGTAAAAGAGGAAAAAGCATCCAAATTTAGTGCATGTCTTTAATATGACTTTGCTTCTATTTCTATGGGTCATGAAGCATCAGGATTTACAAGCTTATCTTCCCCCCAAAATAATTTGATGAGTTGGTATTACAGGTTATATACGTCAATTAACCAGAACACTCTAGGATGCATGTTGTTCTGGAAATTTGGAAATCAGACTCTAAAGACTGAGAGCAAAGGTGTGTTAAAACTCAAAGGCATAGAAGCAGAGATGTGCTGAAGTTGCTAATACTGGTTCTTAAGAGCTAACTGTTAAAAATCCAGGACATTTGTGAGCCAGTTGTTAAAATGATGGTACCTTGAAATCTGCTGTGATAGGCATACCTACACCATGGAAATTGGCACACACGATGTACCTTGACGTTTTTATGGTTGTTTTTGAGAGCCTTTTACCAGCACACTCCACTCCATAGAAGGACTTTGGGCGGTCTGCAAAACTAGTCCTTCAGGAGCTGGCAAGTTAAGCCAAGGAGTCCAGGCTAACTGAGAGGCATGCAGTGGTTGAAAACATTGGCCTCAGAATCAAGCGGACAATGTTTCTGATCCCAGATTGCCAGTAAGAGTTGTATGACCCTGGCCTAGTCATTTATCTGAGCCTGAGTTTTCTCATTTGTAAAATGGGATGATAGCCACCTCATATGTTTGTGATGATTAGGTAAAGCAATGTGTATATAATCATAATTTCATCTAAAGATAGAAACCTGGCATGGCAAAAGCTACATAATAGGCATATATGCATTGAATGCTGAATGAGTCAATACCAAGCACACACTGTTAGCTCAATTGCCTCATCGACTTCTGGGTCCAAGCCACTTCTTATCCACCTCCGACCACTCCTGAGGTCTCATCTGGTGTCTCTATGCCTTGTCTTTAAGCTCCTGTTTGCCTTTTCTCCCTCCCTCCCTCCCCGCCTTCCCCTCCCTCTCCCCACCACCCGCCTCTCTTCACCCCTCTGGTTCCTGACGTCTGAAGCCACAGAGGGTGGCTGGCTGGGCTGAGGGCTGAGTCTGTAATCAGTATGTTGAATAAGTATAACTTGTGACATAATCAGGACATAATTTTGTATTTGTCTCCTACCATGCACTTAAAAGTGATTCAGTGAACAGTCTGGTAGTTCCTCAGAGGTTAAAAGTGAGTTCTCATATGATCCAGCAATTCCACTCCTAGATATAGACCCAAAAGACATGAAAACATATATCCAAACGAAAACTTATATACCAATTGTTCACAGCAGCATTATTCATGAGAGTCCCAAAGTGGAAACAACCCAAATGTCCATCAACTGATAAATGGATAAATAAAGTGTGGTACATTCATGAAATAAAATATTATTGAGTGAAAGAATGAAGGTCTGATTCATAATATAACATGGATGAACCTTGAAAACATTATGCTATATGAAAGAAGCCGGTCACAAAATACCATATAATATGATTCCATTTATATGAAATGCAGAGAATAAAAAAAATCCATAGAAACAGAAAGTAAATTAGTAATTTCCTAGGGTTATGGGGGCTGGGAGTGAAATGGGAAGTGACAGCTAACGGATATGAGGTTTCTTTTTGGTGTAAAAAAATATTGTAAAATCAATTGTAGCAATGATTGCACTAGAAGGAAGTAGAACACCCCCCC
>NW_006437736.1:3656671-3700608 GCF_000325575.1 Pteropus alecto
TTCCCCCAACCCGTCTCCTGGTTAGATAAAGAGGACTTTTACAGTGCTTCCACATGGGACTTTCTCCACAAACCCTCTCTCTTACACTCTGAACCCCTTTTTATATCATTGATTTGGTTGAGGGATTCAAGAGTCACGAAATTGTTTGTGGAAATTTGCTTTCTCGATTCTGCATTGGTAGTGTGACCCCTTGGCCTTGAGGCATTGAAACATCTGGGCACAGTAAGTACAAATACCATACTTACTTGTCACTTGGCCTGGTACCTGGGCAGTCTCTGCTTTCAGGGAGTGGTCCTACTCACTCTTTAGACCATGGTGAGAGGCCTAGAAAACTCTGCTGCCTTCTTGAAAAAATAGCCACAGATGTTGCTGTGCTAACCCAGGCTTTTCACAAGAAGAAACAGCGGGGATGCTAGCAAGCAAATCAATTGACTCTATTACCCAATTGCTCATAGTAACTTAAGAACAGAAGTGTGGTGGGCAAAGAATTTAGTCCATAAATCTAGGGTGCAGGATAGGTCATAATACTTTTCATTTCTCGAATCAAGTGTAATCTGCTGCAAGATCCCCCAACTTCTCCTGGCTGGTGGGAGACATATAGAGAACTCCCCCTCTTCACTGGGTAATTCAAGAAGTCTGGAATTGGTGAGACCAGAGGACTGGAGTAGGGAGCAATTCATTACCCCTGAGTGGTCGCCAGCTTTACCACTGCCTCTTCATACTGTGTGTGCCGAGCACTGGTCTTAACCATCCATCTCATGGATGCTGCTCTGCAGGTGAGCCCAGAGATACCCTCCTAGGAGTAGTCCCCATGGTGCAAGGACATGGCATCCCGCAGCCATTCCCCAATCTGGGGTGCTCCTCGGGACATTAGTCTACGAGACCCTATCTCCATACTTCTCCCCTTTCTTGGACGACCACTTCCAACTTCCCTGCCCCGAAACTCTTCCCTTCTCTTCATCACAGTTTCCCTCAGTGGGACTTTAGAAATTTATTGTTAGCCTTTTATCAGGGCATGGGGAGAATTGATGCTAACTTTGCTGGTCTTTCGTCAGTTATTTTAAAAAATAATTTATCCTGTTACAGAATCTCAACAAACCATGAGGCTCACTCATCACCCAGACTCATGTTTAACGTAATAATTTTGGACATGTGGACACCTGGGTGGCCACCATAAAGGATCCAAATCACGGATAACAGAGCAAGTCAATAAAAGAGACAAAGCAGAGAAGACCACCTTCCATTTCTCTTTGGGCAAATTCTCTGTGTACCTGGAGGCCCTGCCCAGTTGAACAGCTGGCACTGGCTCTTGTGAACACATTCACTGTCCCCCTGCCCCTAGCCCTGTCCAAGCTGTGTCCACGAGTTACACACATGCCCCAGGAGGATGCAAATATCAATACCCAAGCCACACCAACACAGCCCCCAGTACAAAGCCAGCCTTTCTTTCACTGAAGTAAATTTTAGATTTAGAATCTTGTGTAGAAAGTAAACACTATTGATTTGTATTCCCTGAGGAAGAAACGAGACAGGACTTTGCCCCACTTACATTTTATTTAAAACCCTCTGCTCTGCCCAAGCAATCTGTGTACTGACCTCTGAAAGCCCATTGCACCCTCTGCTAGAAATCTCACCATCTTTTTTCCTACCATCTGGGTATAATAAGGCCCAGATCCTCTGCCATCATCTCTGGTAAGCTTCTGTTGACCAGGTCAGTCTGAGGGGCTCTCACCCTCTCTGAATCGGGATATCACCTTTCTCTACCCTGCCCTAGAGCTCAATCCACATTGTCTTTTGTTGTTTTCATGGTTTATATACCTTGTTTTCTTAAAGCCAGGGACTGTGTCCTCTGCTTTGTGCCTCCCTTCTCTTTTCCAGAACATGATTTTGATCATTATTGCTAGTTTGATCTTTATTCTGCTATTTTGATAATTCTTTGATATTTTGTTATTTTGGTAATTATTGTTATTGCTACTCTTCTTATAATTAACACTTGTCAAGGACATACCCTGTGTCAAACACTGAACCAAGTGTTCACACACACCCCTTTATTAATCCTCACAGCAACCCTAAATAGTGGGCACAATTACTAACCCCGTTTCATAGAAAAAGCAACAGGGGCCCCTACAGGCTGACTCTGTAGCCTGAAGTAGCCACGCTCCGTCCAAACTCGGCTCCGTATGACCCCAAATCTGCATTCCCAGTTTCCAAAGGATACCGTAGGCCAGATTATGATTATGGGGTAGAATATGGAATGTATGGATTAATTCTTTAGAATTTCTTTTATACAAGACTCTAAAATTCAGAAAGGGGGGGACTCGTCCCCAATGCAACAGTTCGTGCAGGGCAGTGAGGGGTGTAAACGCCGGAATCCCAACCCCCAGGCCAGTGCTTTTTCTTACACACCCTGCTGCTCTTCTCTATGACGAAAATACTCCTTTTGGAAACTTAGTCTTTTTGTACTTTTCTACTGTAGAACAAACCACCCTTTAAGAAAAACCAAAATAGTAATTTTCTGTGGAGTGGATAATCACTCACTGCAGTACACTAAAACAACATTCTGTGGTTACAGCAGGAGAAATGTGAAAAAGCTTTTGCTTTGTTTCTCTCTGTATATAAAAAGTATACATGTGTGCCTGTGTGTATACACCGTGTGTACATAATTTCCAGTTCACCTAACTTACACATAAGAGCCACTCCTGGTCTGGCCACCCACCCTCTGTGGCTCTGAACTTTCACAGATTAGAGCACAGTCCAATAGAATCCGTTGCTGTGTCTGTTATTTATGATCTTTAGTTTTAAGAATCCACGTCCTGGAAAACTTTTGAACAGTGTGGCATTGACAAGGTACGAGGGAGGCTGACCGAGAGAAAAGGGAGGGGAAGAAATAGCCCAGGCTACACTCTGCCTAGGCTACCGCCGCCAGCATTGTTCACGTTTTTATAGAGGTCAGTTCAATAGACTTTTACTGAATGCTTATTGCTCGCTGGACTCTACTAGTTGGTGGAGATGTAAAAATGAGTAAGACTTCATCTCCAGCTTTAAAGGCTCATAGTGATGGGATAAACTGACATGTCAGAAAAAAATACTCTTATGTGGATAGAGAAGATTAAAGAAAAATTTTAAAAGACTTCTAGTAAAGGAATCATATTAAGGAGGAACTTTCTACGGGCAGTATAGTGTGTATAGGAATCAGACTGTCAGTCAGACTGGGTTTACATCCCAGCTCCATTACTGAGTTCCTGCATCTGTAAAATAGGATGATGTGCACATTGATACTGAGTAGCAGTCGGGATTAGAGAAAATAATGTACATCAAACACTTATTGGAGTGTAGTAAGTGCTCAATAAATTGTGGTAAAATAAAATGTCAGAAAATAAAATAGATGAGTTCCCTGTAACTGGGTATATAGCTAGCACTCAATATATATTTCTTATGTATTTGTTTAATGAATAATACATTGAATATGAGGTGTGAGAAAAAGGGATCTATCAAAATGACTCCATCATGGGGCTGGCTTTGCTTAAATCCTGATTTGTCATGGAATCAGCCTTAATCCTATGCTCTTCTCAAGACAAGCAGTTGGAATTTTTTCATCTAAGAATCACAGGACATGACCTTGGGAGGTCACCTAATACTGCCTGGTGTCCTCAGATGCATACAAATAGTTATACTCATTTTGACTCATGAAGCAAACTGAGTCCCAGAGAGCCAAAGGAACTTACCTAATAAAAATTAAATGTAATGATGGTGATAGATATATTTATTTTACACTTAGTATGTATCAGGTCCATTGCAAAGTGCTTTATAGTTCTCACACTTACGGAAATGTTATCCCCATTTCACAGATGACAAAAATGTGACAATACAAAGGTGGAGCAGTGAGCTCAAAGCCATACAGTCAGGAAATAGTAGAGCCAGGACTCAAATCCAGGTCTAGTTTTATGTTAAAGCTACAGCCTTGTATAGTTTCCTAGGGTCACATAACTCACTGTGTTGTACAACCAACATTGGTCTCCCATTCTCCTGGGCTAGGTAGGTAAGAGCAACGTACGGGCACATGAATAATTGGCTTCTAGGAGTTCCTCCACTGATTCATTGTTCCTGTGTCCTCTTGGACTTGGCTGGCTCCTATTAAACTGAGGAGTTGGAGTGACAGTCAATCTATTGTTTTTCTCTGTCCCTGGTTTTAATCTCCCCCACAAATAGATCACCTTTCATGAAACGTATAGCAGGTTAGCTTGATGTTGTGTGTTATTAGAACAAATTGCGAAGACCTATGAAATTGATTTTTATTGTCTATTCAAAAGATTCAAAAGCTATTGTCATTTATCTTCTTTTTATATCTAAATCAGCTATAAATAGCCTAGAAGTTGGATAACCTTTACATAGACTACATAGGTCACTGGTTATTATTGGTTACCTCTTTAATGTTCCCATGCATTTTAATGACATATTGATTAAGACATATTGATTATTCAATCTCTAGTGCTTAGTTATGAGATGTTTTATGTGTAGCCAAGAGCTCATACTGAACCACTAACTCAGAAGTTATAGCATCAGTCAAAAAGAAAAAAGTAAAAACTCAAAGTGCTTTAGGGTACGTTAAGTTTTCCCCAATCTAACAATTTGTATTTTCCTCAACTTTTATGAGAATGTGGTTTTTATTCACACAAGTATTAGATAGATTTTAGAAGTGATTTCACACTTTTGGTTACTAGAAGATGTGAAGCAATCACAAAACCAAACATTTCATATTAATATATTAAATATGTGTATTTCATATCTATGTAATTATACATATAATTTTAATACATAATTGATTATGGACCTACTATTTATACCAAGGACTGGACAGAGGGCTATAAGATACAGCAAGAGTAAACTGTATGTAAAAAACTGGAAGAGATATTTTCCTAATTTTTTAACATGGAGAATGCAAAAGGCCCAATATCACTCGGCCCATGATGTGATAGCTATTTGATGCCATGCTGTCTCATTTGAGAAAAAGATGAAATTAGGCCAAGGGAACTTAAAACTACCAGACTAATAGCATCCTCACAACAACTTTGTGAAACAGATAGTATTATTGTCATTTTGTAGATGGAGACAATGTACAATGTGAGATTGAGTGAATTATACAAAATGACATGACAAGTAAATGGCTAAGCAGGGACTGGAATGCAGGCAGTCTGGCTCCCAAGTCTAAGTTCTTAACCACTGAACTCTGGTATATCTCTGTCAATATAATATCATTTCAGGCTCTTAGTATGTGCTAGCTTTATTGTGAGACCAATTTATCTTTTATCTAGTTTAATCTTTCCAGTAACCCAATGAAGCTGTGTTTCCCATTGCCATTTTAAAGTGAGGAGCTTAAAATGTTTAAAGGTTCTTGTTACTTATTTCTGCTTTCTTTCCTCTCCCCACTGAGTTGTGTTAAGAGACAGAAATAGAGCAAACACCTGAAACATAGAATCTCAAGACTAAAAGGAAATTAAACAATAACTAAGCCCAACCCCTGATATGAGCCTTAATCCCCTTCACCACTCTCTCTGGCTGGACTTGAATATCCACTAACAGGGTTGTGACTTCTAGATCTTCCTCTCTGGATGGAGAAGTTGAATTCTGTTTCAGATTATAAAAAGGAAAACCTACCTTCATTTTAAAGAAGCTGAAGTAAAACAAGATGAAGCTATTAATTAAAAGGAATCCATGGGAAACAATCCAAAAGCTATGAGAGTTCAAGATTAGTCCCAAAGCTATCAGTTTTCTAAACCATATGGAACTGAAGGAGGGAACAGTGGAGGTACAATCTGATAATTCAAACAATAGGCAAAATGCCTTGAGACCCCTGCCAAGAGTGTAAAGGTTTAGCCAGGCCTGGAAATGGCATACATTACTTCTACTCACTTCCCACTGGCCAGATGCCAGTCACATGATCCAACCTAATTGCAAAGGAGGCTGGGAAATGTAGTCTTTCAATGTGACTAGGAAGAGGAAAATAAAACAGGCTTTGAGAAATGTATAGGTTATCTCTGTCTCCAATTACAATGATTTCTGCAATTCTACAAATTCTACAAATGAACCAAATGAACTGTATCCCTAGCACCTAACACTATTCCTAACATATAGTAGGAAGGCAGTAAATATTTGCTAAATGAATAAATGAATCTCACACACCTGAACATGACAAATTCATTACCCTATAAAGTCTGGTACTTGGAATACAAATATAAATTCTCTTTGATCCGGTCCATCACCAACCTCCATTTCTTCCCCAGAACTTTCATTGTTAAAACATTACTTTAGAAAGCATAAAATGGAGAAATTAACTCTAGAACATAAGACCAGAGGTTTGGTCTTGGTTTTGACACTTTCTAAGTACGTGGTCTTGAGTAAAGCTCTTCAACTTAATGGACTTCAGATTCCTTATGCTCAAAAGGTGGTAGGAAGAGAAATATGGAGATGATTAGATGCCTATCTAGCAGTTCTTTTGCCTCCTTCTTGAAAAACAGAACCCCAACTGTTCATAGGTGTCAATGTGCCCTCTCTCAGGGAGTTAATTATGATTGTTTTAAGCCAACAATGACAATTCTTTTCTTTTCAACACTAATTAGTCTAAAGGTAAGCTTGTGAGCAGATTATGGCTAATGAGATCAAGGGGAAATCTACTGGAGGGCTTCAGGAAAAGTTTGTCCTCTTTGATAAAAGAGAAAGCTGCATAAGAATGAGAACTTTTTGGCCCTATCCATTTCCTTCTTCTCGGGATGCTCAAATGTGAAATTGTGATACTTGGAGCTGCTGCAGCTTGCCTAGGACTCTGAGAGGAGACATAGCAAACACACTGGAGATCCAGCACAGAAAGATCCGAAGAGCCAGGGTCCCCTATGACATTTTTGAACCTTTGAAACAATCCTAGTACAACCTATTTTCAGTATTACATGAAAAATATGCACCCCTATTGTTTGAACCACTGTTACTTGCAGCCAAGAACACTCCTAACACAGTAGATAACTTTTAGAGGTCTTTCCAGGTCTGAAAGTGTCCGAATGTTAAATAACATCTTAAAAGAAAAAACAAAAGGCAACTGTCCTGGAATATATAAAGGTACAGGAAAAATTTTAAAAGGAGAACAAACAACTGAAGATGGTCGAACTTAGATATATCAACCATCTGACAAGCATGGCATAAAGAGCTAAAACGCAAATTGAAATGCCCACAGAAACAAAAAATTGGGCTGGGTCCCTAGGGAGGATGGAAAAGAGCTGGTGCAAATCTGCAAGAACGGAATTAGAGAGTAAATATAACTCGAGCAAATATACAGCTTTATCAAGAAATAAATGACCATTAAAAAGCCTTTTGAAATTCTATTCATTCAAAGTAAGTGCTGTCTTTTGATAAGTAAAAGAGTGCTCAAAGCAAGTGACTTCAAAATTATCCCTTTCCATCTAAATTTTAAATGTCTATGGTTGCTTTTTATAACTGCCATCTTTCCAGAAAACATTGCCTATGGTCAGATGATTAGAACAAGTAGAAAGTCAAACCAGAATAAGGAATAAAAGAGTTGAAGATGTCTACAGGTTCTACACAAAACAGTTATTTACTGCCTGTGTCTGATTCTGTAGTGGCATTGACCTTTTTGGTAGAAAATCTATGAGCACAATATCTGATTTTTATAAGATACTCCATCAATATTGGTTGAATCTGATTTTGCGTAATATATTTTAAGTGATTATTCTCTACTTAGAACAATAACCAGAACTAATTGATGGACATCAGTTGGCAATGAACAAACAAGAACATTTATGAGGTCTTCTGGAAGGGTCAGTTCCCACTTTCAACAATAGATCAAATTTACATCCCTGTTTTTGGATGATGTATAGAGGGTTACAACAGAAATGACCAATCTTTATTGCATGCTCACTATGTGCCACACATTAAACCTTCATTTTCTCATTTAATCCTCATAATACTTCTCTAAACTAGAAATGAAGAAACTGAGAATTGGATTAAGTAACCTCGACAAGGTCACTCAGTTTAGAAAGCAAGAGAAACAAGACTTAAGCTCAGTTCTGACTCAAAACTCCCATTATTGACTACTGTTCTAAACTGACTTTCTGTTAGGAAAACAAAAAGAAGAGGAAAATGAAAAGGAAGAGTGGTTTCTGTAACAGTCAAGCCTAGAAGAAAGTTTCTTCTTAGACAGGCAGGATCAAAAAAGTGTAGGCTAGGAGTAGAAACAGAAAATCGAACAAAATCTTCCTTGGAGATTTGAGAGAATTAGAGGAGAAAGATGACTCGGTTTGGAACTGGGATAGAAACAGGTAAAACTAAAAAGAATAGAATCAAATATAGACTTTAAAAATCATCAAAAAGAAAAAGAATTGGACAAGAGCAGTTGAATTCAGGTAGCCGGCATATCTGGATTTCTCTGGTAACATGGGAAATCTCACCGCAAGTTTTTACCTCTCATCCTGGATTCTTCCTAATTCAGCTTTTTTGGTATCTGATGGAACTCTCATTCTGCAAAAAGCAAAACATTTGATGAATCTTCCACTTGCCTGGTTAGCAATTTCTTCTTTTAGAAGATCCAGGAAGCGATGATGAGAGACGTGCATGTGATTGCGTGGAGAATGTGCTGACAAGCTCGGATTTTCAAAGGGCATGTAAGAAGAGGCATGAGGGACACATAATCAAGACTGAATGCCCTGTGAGAATAATGTGCAAGGGGTCTAAAGCCCCGAATCTCTAAGTCTTATTTAAAAATGCTAAGACCAATAAAAAAAAAAAAAAAGAAAGATTCTTGTAGCTTACACAGAAAATAGGCTTGCTGCTTGGGGGCTAAAAGCAGAATGTTAACTTATTTAAAAAAGAAAAAGAAAAAGAAATAGCAACAAATGGAAACTGGCAAAATCAAATTTGAATAATTTGTTTACGAAGGAACTAAGAACAAAGATGTGAGTGGGACCTGGGGGATCACTAGAGATGGTGCAGAAATCCTGGACTAGAAACAGATGTTTCCAGCCCTAGGATTGAAAGGACCTGGGGAGAAGGGGATTATCAGAATCTGGAAGGGGAAAGGGTCATGTCGAGCAGGGAGCCTTGAGAGGAGCAGTAACCTTCAACAGAGGAACATGGCAAACACAAGACTACCGCGCAGGAGTTAAGCTGGGGCATACATCTCTGCCCTTCTCTCCTCCCCCTCTTCAGTCTCCTGCAAGGGCTCCCATTGGCTAAACCCAGCTGGGATCCAGAGAGCAAAGGAGACCTTTAGTGTAGAACAGATAGGGAAGTTCCTAGGGCAGAGAGCAGAGCAGAAAAGTGTGAGAGTGAATCTAGGAGATCCGCAGAAGATAGTCCGCACACTGCCCAAGTGACTCTGTGCTTCTAAAACTACCACATCCAGTGGGCACCAAATAAACACCAGAAAAATATCTTTAAAACCCAGAGTCTTCCCAAGAGATCCCTGGTTCTCACTAGTTCTGTTTCCCTTCCCTATTCTATCTGAGCCAATGCTGAGGGTGCAACTCTCCTCCAATTCTGCAAATACTTCTGAGACAAAATGCCGTCTTTCTAGATTGCTGCAATGGAATAATGTTTTTAGGCCCCTCTAGGTTTTAGTATTGTGAGAAGAACTGCGCACCTGATTACTTTGAAGTTTATAGCAGAGATAGCTGATGTCAAAGATGAGGTCCACGTTTCCCTTCCATTATGTAGCACTGGAATCGGGAAGCAGCCACTCAGCCAGGAACTACATTACACAGCTCCACTCTTCTAGGGGGTGGTCAGTCAGGTGACTAGTTCCAGCCAAGGGAATAAAAGCAAATGTGATGCGTGTCTGTAGAACCGAGGATCTTAGATATGTGGCGTGAGCTCTTGCTCACATTCCCTTCCACAGTGGCAGTGGAGGTCATTTGTGAAGATTGTGATGTGACAAAATGGAAAAACCCTAATCCCTAAGTCACCACTTACATGAAAACCATTCAGGAGAATCAGCTGACCAGGAATATCCACATTTTGAGAGGGACAGATAAATTTTTATTGTGTTAAGGTAGTCGGTTCTTTGTTCCAGCACTCCTACTTTCAAATTCCCAACTCGTGGCTTTACACGATAGTAGCCAGAATGAAAGAACTGGAGTAGAGAATTGTCCACTAGGCGCTTTGCCAAGATTTTGCTGTTTGACCATTTTGAGTAGGGAAATTTGCACTGATGTTTTTTGTTGTTAAAGGACATCTAAATTATTTTCTTTTTGTTAAATTGCAGTTTGATGCAGTTCGGAAATCATGTGGTATTTGGAATATCTGAGTTCTATCACTTATTTACGCCACCTGACCTCGGGGAGATCCCATCAGCTTTCTTCTCTGTCGAACAAGGATATTAATAATGTTTCTCTGTCGGGTTGTTGTGAGCATCAAATAAGATAAGGGATATGGAAACATTTTGTTCACAATAAAGCTTAGACAAAATTAGTTCTTATCTTCAGTAACAGGGAGTCAAGTTGCTTTTGCGTTTTAAGTTCATTCTCTCTGGTCATGGTGTTGTCAAGTTAATTTGCCCTTCTTTTTCTCTCAGATGGTCAGGTTCACTGCCTCCCACTCTCTCTCACCTCTATTAACAGGAAAGGTGTACTTTTTATAGTTTGAAATTTTTGCAATTTGAGTTTTGCCCAAGGAAGAATGATTTAAAACAAAAATGAGTCCAAAAACAAATTAATAGAAATAACTTCCATACATTTTAGGGCCATGGGTTTACAATAAAAGTTATCTTTGCCGTGGGCTATAGTTTCATATTGAAGTTGTTGAATTTCTCATATGCACTACACATACACACACACACACACACACACACACACACAATTTCCAAATGCCCTGTTTATTATTCCAAATAAACTGCAGCTTTTTGTTGTTTTAAATTTCCTCTGTATTTATAAGAAGGATTTTTAAAAATCACTGTTTTTTTTTAACTCAAGGCATAAATAGTGGATCTAGTTCAATCCTCTTGTTTTATAAATGAGGAAATGAAAGCCTAGAAGCCCAGAGATATTTCATGACCCAGTTTAAGTATCCCCTCCTCCAATAAGCTTTTTCGGTTTTTCTCTTCTCTTTCACAAGCTGAACAGAATACCCTTCTTCTGTTGTAGAACTTGTTGGTGATAGAACCAGATTTTGAACTCTTTACAGGAAGGAACCAAGTCTTCTCTGCATCTTTGGAACCTCTGACCTCTATGTAAATCTCCAGCCATCTTCTACTTCTACTTCATTGGCCAAAACTGTGTCATATGATTACCAATAGCTGCAAGGGAGGCTGAGAAAGAGAGTTTTTTTTAGCTAAGCCCATTACCTGTCCCCTCAAAACGAAGGTTCTGTGAGCACAGAAAGGGAGATGAATATTGAGTTAGCCACTCACAGTGTCTGCTGCAGCCTGTGGCATCGCCAGAGCATGATAAATATTTTTAGATTGAATATCAGCGCTAGGCATTCAAGATCGAATGAGTAAACTGTCCAAGTTCACCCTATTAATAGAACAGGGGCTAGAACTTAGGGATGCTGTATTTCAGCCTAAAGCTCTTTCTACTACCTAGTACCACCTCAATATCTTAAATCCAGTAATATGAGTATTTGGTTCTGCATTCTTTTTAAGAGTCAAAGTTCTCTCTCTCTCTCTCTCTCTTTCTCTCTCTCTCTCTCTCTCTCTCTCTCATATCTGATTCCTCTAAAAGATATATAACCAATCTTATCATTGGGGATTTTCTCTCCAATTCTTCTTTAGTATTTACCCCAAAACCTTAGTAATAGGAATGTGACATTGATGAGAATTTAATAAATGTAAGATTTGGGTGGGTTTTGTGGGGTTTTCCCAGTTTTTGACTTGACTTACTTCCAGACTCAAATTTATTATGACAGGTAACTCTATCTCATCCAACACTACGGAGTTATTAATAACTTGCCCTGCTGAATAAATCAGAGATGCTGAAAAAATGTGGAGTAAGCATTTGTTATGCACATATGGGATTTACTAAGTTTCCGCATTTGAAGGTCTAATATTAGGATTCACATGTTGTGCAAGGCTTTGCAGAGGAAAAGACATTTCAAATCTTCTCGACTTTGAAAATAGGGTATACTTTGCATGCAAACAAGTCTATATGAGTATAGCGATTTTGAATAAATCGCCAAATAACAAGGTTTCAGTAAACTATAAGAAACGCATTTCAGGATCATTTTAAAAGCAGAAAATAAAATTAGATGGAAGCAAAATAAATAGATGGAAGGATTTACATGCACTAGTGGATCAGGAGTTAGTAGGCTGCACTTCAGGTTGGGCTTGCTTGTGTAATCAGTGATGTGACCTTATGAAACACTTTAACATTTAGGGGCTTCCGTTCTGTCACCTGTAAGAGGAGAGGCCCTGAACATGTCTAAATCCTGTGATTCCACTTCTAATGCCCTGAAATCAAGAGAACTAGTTCGTGAAGTTACATGATGGAAAAATCCTTAAAAGGGCATGCTAACCTTTTGCCAGTGTTTCCCTAGGATTTAAGGCCGCTAAATTTTTTAAATTTATTTATCATAGCATTATTATTATTTTGGCATATTACCAATTAGTTGGCAATGTACAGACTTGTAATCATCAGAAACACATGGTTTTGAGTTCTACTGTTTTCATGTAACATTTTATCATAAGTCTGTCTGTGTTTTGACAGTCTTCATAATTATGGCTTAGTGGTGCCATATTATTCCATTTGTCTGACATGACACAAATTGGAGTCATCCCTCCCTTCTTCTCACACCTTACATCCAGTTCCTCAGCAAACTTGTCAGCTCTAACTTCAGATTACATCCAGAATCTGACCGCTTCTCATCATCTCTATTGCAACCATTCCATCCAAGCCACCATTATGCGCCAAGTGAATTAGCATATGTCTACCTACTCAGTACTGAAAAACAAAACAAAATAAAAAGTGTAACTGATTTAAAAGAAATGTTATCTGTGATAGAGACAGCATTTATCTACCCGTTATCCTTTCTCATCTTTTTTATCAGTAACCGAACTCTGATTTTATTCAAGATAATAATGTGTTCAGCTAAAAGTCTACTTCCCCTACCCGCTCTTGCAGCTAGGTACATGCAAGTGCAAATCTTGAGTGGGGCTTCAGGAAAGCTCCTTGAAGAAGATTAACTCAGCAGGATGTAGCCTCTCTTTTGACCCTGGCTCTTCTTTTTCTTACTTTCTGGAAAGATGTAAAGGCTGGACCTCCAGTAGCCATTTTGGGCCCATAGAGCTACTTAGAGAATGGAAGAAACATGCTGAGACATACACTCAGGACCCTAATACAATTAGAGATACCACCCCTTCTCTAAAATGCTTGCCTATAGGCTTCCTGTTTGTGAGAGAATAAACCCCTATTTGGTTTTAGTTGGGTCGCTGCTATTAGCAGCTGAACCCAATTCCTAACGGATAAGTCACCTTATACACCTGACTTTGAATTACTATTCTGTTCAGGTCTGGCCTTCTCCAAGAGCTGCCACAAAAGTACTGCAATATTAAGAGCAGTGAAAAAGCCAGCTGCTTGAGAAATGTACTTACCTGGTTGCTGCTGCCTAACCTTCCTGGGATAGTGGCCAGAGCCTTGTTTGGCCACTCAAGATAAAGCTTACATTGCAAATACAATAAAATTTATTCTCTGAGCTTGTTCTGAGTTTTGATCGGCAGTGGAGAAGAAACATGACATGGATGAATACCTAGGAAGAGAGGGTATCAAAGGGAAAGGAACTCGTGGCAGAGCCAGGTAGGCAGGCACTAAGACTCAGATGACATATTTCACGAGCTGCATAAGTTTGCCTTAGGGTGGACCCAGGTAGGGGACTAGTAGTAAAATAACTAATGTCTATAGAGTGCTCATTCTGTAGTTCTGTACCATGCACTTACATTATTTCACTTAATTCTTACAATATCCCTAGACGTCAGGTGGTATTGTTATTACACCCATTTTCAGACGAGGAAAATCAGGCACAGAGAGGTTCAATAAACAGAAGTCCTGACATTTGAACCAAAGTCTATTCTCACGCCAGAGCCTTAGCTCTAACTAAAGATGATTTTTAAAAGCGATAATGATAATAATAGCTCACCTATATCAAGCACTTACTATGCGCCAGGCATTTTACAAGTATTAACGACATCATGAGGTAAAACTCATGTCCCCATTTTGTAGATGAGGAAGCTGAGGCAAAGAGAGGTTAAGGAATTTGCCCGTGGTCGATGTAACTAGAAAGGGAGAGGCCTGAAATTTGAACCCAAATTTGTCTTACTCTAGAACTAATAAATATCGAGGAGGAGCATTTCTTTTTTCTAAACTTTTTCAAGGCCCCTCAATTTTTAACCCACTAAAGAGCCAAAAAACAAACAACATCACGCAATACAACATAGTTATCCACCGCTCTATTGACCGTTAGCAGCAAACACGATAGAAATCCACTCACACAGGCATTAATGACACCCAAGAGACAGTGATACCCATTATTCTCCTCATTTTACAAATTAAGAAGCATAGGGGTCACGTGACTTGCCGAAATACAATAGAGAAGTCAAAATTAATTCTGGTGGGGTCCTATGGCCATAGAACTCAGGTCCTGGCAGTTCGGTGGTGAGATGAAGGATGGAGTTCTGCTTAATTCTGAGCTTGGAAAGGTCCCACAAACCTCAGACTTAAAGAAGAAATTTTAAAGATGAACCTTTCTTTCCCCTCTCTATCCCTCTTCTAAAATAAAGGTTCATTTTTCACTCCTGAGGAATTCAATCACTGCAGCAGACAGTCTGGGGAAGATGTTCATGTGTTAGGAGCTCAGAGGCTGGGGCTAGAGGTGCTTGGAATGGAAAGATGCCCCATGGATCATACTGACATCCAAACAAGAGCCTTGGGAAAAGGAGAAGGGACAACTGGCTGTGTTGCCACCATCAGCCGCTATTCTCCGTGGCTTCGGGCAACATGTTCTCTTTCAGCTGACAGGAAAAGTCACTGAGGTGAACAGAAGACACAGAACAAATCCTGAGCTGAGGCTGGAATTTACTTTCTGGTGCATTGGGACAGGTTGCCCCAGCATCTTCGTGGCCTCTCTTTGCTGAGACCTTGAGGTGGATAGATCGAGTCTCTAACAGTTCAAGCTGGAGGACTCTGAAAAGGAGACAGGTTTGTGAGGCTGTGTTTGGGAACTGTCGCTGCTGTGAGGGGCCAGCACCTTTTAGTTCTGCCATGTTGAATAGCCCAGTGAGCGGACCGTTAAAGCACATGTTGGTTAAAATGCTCATTTTTGCTTGGATTCAAGCTTGCTGACAATTTTTTAAACAAAATCAAAATAACAATGAGAAACCGTTTTCCACTTTTCAAATTCCACTTGAAATTTTTCAGCGCAGTCAACACTAACATGGGAAAGGGGTATGCAATGATTTTCTAAGAGTCAGCAAGTAGAGGCAAAGATTGGCAAATGGCTTGACAAGAGCCTTACAGAAGCTCATATTCTTTGACCCACTAATTATACTCAGGAACTTAACCTAAGGAAATGTTTAGAAATGCAAACAGTGATTAGTATGCAAGGATATTATTATAAGCACCTTTTTTGAAATCTGTCCAGAGTAACTGCCCCAAAAATTCGCCTTTGTGGAAATCCTCCTTCTCCTATGGCTGCAATGCTATTTTCTTACCCAAACCAGCTCCCTGGAAACCACCGATTGGAGAAGGCAGAACTGGCCACCTGACCTAAACTGGGCCAGTGAGAGTTCTCCTCCCCTTGATCAGTCATCATTTATAGGTTCAGGGATGGCCAGCTATTTTTCAAGTGGAGTTTCAATTGCACCTGAAGTAGTAAAGATGTGTATTGCAGCATTGGTTACGACAGCAAAAGTGTGAAACATAAAATGTGTTCTAATGCAGGACTGATTAAATAAACTATGGTACGCCTATAGATGAAACACAGTCTTATGATTGTCACCACCCGCATCAAACAGGCTGTGTAATACCTTCCATTTAAAAAGATATCCCCCCCAGACCCACGATGTCCTCCTCCATCTCACAGCTCATCTTTCTCCTCCCTTTTCTGAAAAAAACCTAGAAAGACTTATCTAAACTCACTGTCACCAGTCTCTACTCTCATACCAGTCTCGTCCTGGAAGCCCCTCTGTTAGGCTCTGCTCCACCAAAATTGCCCTCGTCAAAGTCACCAATGACTTTCTTGTTGCCAAGTCCATTGGCCAATTCTCAGTCCTCATCTTTCTAGACTTTTGTCTCAGCAGCATTTGACATAGTTGGTGGCTTCCATCTTCTTGAATTTCTTCCTTCACTTGGCTTCTGAAACTCGACCTTCTCATTCTCCTACCAACCTGTTCACTCTCCCTTAGTCTATTTTTGGCCAGAATTTATTCCTCAGGTTTCTATTCCTTTCTTTTTATACTCCCTTGGTGACCTCATCTTCCCCGCGGTTTTAAATATCATCTATGAACTAATGACTTTTAAGTTCTAGCTTCAATTTTGATTTCTCCCCTGAACTCCAGACTCCTCTGTCAAACTACTTACTTTCCTCTGCACACGGATCTCTAATAGACATCTCAAACTTGTCCAAAATAGAATTCTTAATTTCCTTGATACCTCGACATCCATCTCCGGAATTTGCTCTTCCCCTAATCTTCCAATCTCAGTCAACGAGCACTGCCATTCATTCATCTTGCTGCCCAGGACTATTTATTAACAAATAGAGATAGTAGATAGTAGAATTACAGGTGATATTTCTGTTTTTCTTTGCACTGTTGAATGAGCAGCATTGATTAAAGGAAGAATCAATCATATTAGAGAAGGGAACTAACTCAGGAATAAAAAGTAGATACAGACTCCAAGAATTTAAGGCAATGGGTACAAGATGCAAAGACTTGGTGGAAAAACAGGTAAAACAAGGAGATGAAAACTGGAAACTGCAAAATATTTGCATCCTTATTACCAAGAAGGAAAGGTGGCCAAGAGCAGCTGGAGATTGACCAAATAGGGCAGCAGGTGCATGTGAGACTGACAACTGCAGGACTTGGCATTACTGCATGTGCTTGGCCAGACCATAGCATTTGGCTAGGTTCTAGACTAGGGAACAATGATACCTGAGACTCAGTTCAAAATTCTTTCTCCTTAGCATTGCTCCTGAAGTAGCACAAAGAGTGTGAACAGGACAAGAGTGCAAATGAGTGGACTTGGCCCCCATTCTCTCTTACCTAGAGAGATACACCTAAACTTAGCCCAGAGTGAAGTGTCTGCCAGATCAGAGGAGTACAGAATCATAGGCTCAATGCTTTCTACATCCTCAGCAATGGCAGCAGTAGAAACAAGTAATATTACCATATAAGGCAGCAATTCTGCTTCTCATCCAGTCAGGTCATCTAAGCTTAAGGTTCTGGTTCCAAGCCTTGAAATGAAATTCTGCACAGGGGAATCTTCCAATATCTGCACCTGCACCCTAAGGCCAGGTGTTTTCTGTTTCTGTCTGCCTAGGGGATTTCTATATGCAAGACTAGCCACAGAAATCTGTATCAGTCAGGGTCTTCCAGAGAAACAGAACCAACAGGGGTGTGTGTGTGTGTGTGTGTGTGTGTGCCTTTGAAATATTTTTAATTCCCTACCACTAAGAGATAAAGACAGACAGAAAGACAGAAAAGAAGGAAGGAAAGAAGGAAGGAAAGAAGGAAGGAAGGAAGGAAGGAAGGAAGGAAGGAAGGAAGGAAGGAAGGAAGGAAGGAAGGAAGAGAGAGAGATATATGTTAAGGAATTTGTTCACATGATTATGGGAGTTTGGCAAATCCAAAATCTGATAGGAGTGGGCCAGCAGGCTGGAGACTCTGGAAAGAGCTGCAGATAGACTGAAGACAGACTGAAGACTGTCTTCTGGCAGAATTCCTTCTTGCTGGGGAGAGGTCAGTCTTTGTTCTATTAAAGCTTTCAACTTGTGGAGAGTAATCTGCTTTACTCAAAGTCCACTGATTTAAATGTTAATTTCACCCCCCAAAAGCACCTTCACAGAAATATCCAGAATAATGTTTGACCAAATATCTGGGCACAATGGCACATGAAATTAACTACCACAGCAGCCTTACTTCAGTTAGGAGATCCTCCTTCATGATGGGACAACTCCATGCAAGTGAAGTTGAAGCACCAAACATGGTTTAACTGGCTCCACTTTGGGAAAAGATCAGGGAGGGGGGTCTGGGGGAGGTTTGTGGAGCAGAGGGAACATATATAAGTTATGTATACTTGACTTAAATTGAGCCTGTGCACTTTAGAGCTTTGGGGTTCCAAATGATTTTGTCAAATTGCTTACTGACTTCACATGGAGTCCATGTAGATAATAAACAATGTGGCTGCAAATCTGTGATGTTCCATCTGCTCCACCCACTGGCATCACTGCCTGGAAGGAACCTTGAAATATAGAGTGTCAAGACCTCTCTCACCTGTTAACCTGGGGCCACAGCAATTATAGCTACCTGCTGATTAGCTGGCTATAGATAGCCAGGAAAGCCAAACATACCTGAATATGATCATGGGAGAACAAGAAAACATGCTTTCTTATTTTATAAATTTCTTACAAAAAATATTTTTATATAACAAATATAAACAACACACTTGTTGGGGGAGAGGAAGGAGAGCAGAGAGCGGGGTCCGGGAAACAAAAGAGCACAGACAGCAGGGCTAGGAAAGTCACAAAAACTCCCTTGACCTCTTGGAAGCTCTTTCCCCTGTGCTCCACCCAAGTCACTGCTTAGACTTGATCCCTTTGTTCCTGACAATAATCTAACCTCGAATCCTGGATTCTGTTGTTACCTATTGTCTGATTCTTATAGTACACTTTTCTGAACTTGACCTGTGAGGTTGAATACGATTGATTTTATAATAAATGTTTATGTGAAGAGTCTGAGCCTTTTCCCTAATGTTTGATTGAGGTTGCCTTGTAATATTGATTTTTAAAAGCTACTGTGCCATTTATTTATAAAATCACAAATTAGGAGCCTGGATGACATGTTAGGGCTCATCGAGTTCAACTCTGTGGGAGTCAGAAACCTGAGGCCCAAAGAGGATCAATGACTTACTTAAGACCAGCATCTCAATGAAGTGAACCTAGGCATTAGCTCACCTGTGTCCCAATGTCTCTCCCCTGCATCACAGGGAGAACAAGCGAGCTGTACATGGCGAAGAAGCAGAATCTCTTTCTGCCGACAAAGGCACATGACTCTTCACACATAGTGCACGTTACTCTGGGAATTAATAGCTGAATACGGTGTTAAACCAAATGGCTCAGGTGGCTGATCTGGCCCAAGTCAAAAATCAGCAAAATGGAGACCTGAGCTTCTCCGAATGATAATCAGGAGCAGTCTCTGAAGGGGTAAGACAAATAAGTATTAAGATTTTCCGCAAAGCCAATTTTGGGCAATGGTCTGATTGCTGGATAAATCACACCAGGAAATTGAAATGAGTGGTGAGGACGGCACAAGCAGAGTACATTATAGAGTAGCAAACGGTTCCTTATACCTTAGAGAAATCACTCTATCCGAAGTGGAGAGGAACGGTGCAGTATGTCCAGGGAAATAAGAAGAGACAAGGAATAAGAAAAGAGCATATATGAGATGCATAAATCAAAAGGATAAATTGATGTTAGAGGTAGTCTGGAATTAAAAGGAAGTAAGAAACTGATAGCCAGAGACAGGGCTGAAAGGGGACAGAAAAATTGCAAAGGAAACAAAAAACCCCAAAGTGTACTTACTTCTCAACAGTTCGTGGGCTTGATGATTTATTCATCATATCGTTTTGTAACGTCAGGTTAGACTGAAATGACCATGAAGTATAGTATAGAACTCCGAGCCTCTCCCTTCGCAAGCCTACAGGAAGAGAATGCAAATTAGTGTGATGCCAGGTAAAGTACGAACAGGAGATTAAATTTATTGCAGTCTTCGCTATCAATCATTTATTGACCTATTCAATTATTCAGACATATTTCTTGAGCATCTAATATATACGAGGAGCTGTACTAAGGTACAATAATACACAAGATTGCTCTGGTTTCTATCCTCATTGAGCTAACACACTAACGGGGGACAAAGTGATGCACTACCAAGATGATTTTAGAGTATTAGCTACCTACCCTATAGGTTGGGTATCAGGGCTATAACTTGCTACACATGGCAGAAAACCTGAATAATAACGGCTTAAACAAAGAGAGGTTTATCTTTCATACATAACAAGAAATACAAGCAAACGGAGATTTATTTTTCATACATAGAAATACAAATATAGGAAGTCCAGAGAAGGTGCAACTGCTCAGACATGACACCAGGACCGAGACTGGATCTATTCATCTAGACAGGTAGTGTGGCACAGGGGTTAAGTGCAAGAATGTTGGCACCAGGCTGCTACTTATTAGCTCTTATTAACTCTTATTATTAAATCTCGGCTCTGCTACTTATTAGCTGTGTGACAGTGAGAAAGTTACTTAACCTCTCTCTAGTTCTTCAGTTTTCTTGTCTATAAAGTGGTGATGAAAATAATAGCCTTCTCCCATAAATATGGTCAAATGATCTTTGATAAAGGAACAAAGGCAATACAATGGAACAAAAACAGTCTTTCAACAAAGGATGCCGGAACAACTGAACATCACAGGTGAATAGAAATGAATCTAGATACAGACCTTACACCTTTCACAAAATCTAACTTAAAGTAAATCACAGACTTAAATGTAAAATGCAAAACTATAGAACTCCTAGAAAATAACATAGGAAAAAATCTAGTTGACTTTGGGTATGGTGATGCCTTTTTAGATACAACACCAAAGATATAGTTCATGAAAGAAATAATTGATAAGCTGGGCTTCATTAAAATTAAAAACTCTGCTCCGAAAATAATGTCAAGTGCATGAGAAGATAAGCCACGGACTGGGAGAAAATATTTGCAAAAGACATATCCGATAAAGGACTATTATCCAAAATATACAAAGAACTCTTAGAAGCCAACGATAGGAACACGTACGACCCAATTTTAAAATGGGCCAAAGACTTTAACAGACATCTCACCAAATAAGATACACAGATGGCAGATAAGCATATGAAAAGATGCTCCACCTCACATGTCATCAGGAAAAGGCAAACTAACAGTTATTAAATTTGTCTAAGACATCATCAAGGGAGCCATACCGTGAGGAAAAGAGGAATACAACATAACACGGTGAGCAATGACTGGAAAAAATAAAACTGCTTCCTAATATTGCTACCCACATGGATTGAGACTCTTCACAGAACTGATTGCACACAGGTGGTGACTGATTTGGTCCTTAAAGTCAGTCTATGAGGTAAGTTAGTATTATCCCATTTTATAGATGAGAAAAGAGGGACCCTACAGCCCTGTTAGATGACTCGTTCAAGGTCACAAAGCTACATACATAGCAGAACCAAAAGCTGAACTAAAAGTCCAAAGGTCTTTCCAGTAACAACAAAATCACTATTATTTTTTATTAACTGGTTACCATGGAGCCAGACCCTAAGTAAGGACTTGAGTTACAGTATCTCATATAATCCTTACAACTCTCCTATGAGGCAAAATTTCCTACTTTTATTTTGCAGATGAGGAAACTGCAGGTCGCCAGAACAGCAATCTGCAGAGCACCATGTATGGGCATGGGAAAAAC
Organism: Pteropus alecto; assembly: GCF_000325575.1. Taxonomy (NCBI): domain Eukaryota; kingdom Metazoa; phylum Chordata; class Mammalia; order Chiroptera; family Pteropodidae; genus Pteropus; species Pteropus alecto. The sequence continues at coordinate 3,678,368 of NW_006437736.1, forward strand.
ACAGCTCCTACTTTCTGTGACACACAACGGTGTTGTCCCAACACACAGCCAAGTCAAAGATAAGTAACAAATCAAAGCAGAAGATGACTTAAAAGCAAATGAAAGGCTTAGTCTACAATGTTATAGGACTCCAAGCATGGAATGATCATGTGAAGATGGGGTTATTGCCCGAAGTTTCTAGAAAGGGGTGGCATTTTTACTGGGCCTTAAAAGATTGTCCGTGTCGGGAAAGCTAAGCCTGGAGAAGATGAGATGGGACCCCAACAGGCGGAGTACGGACATAATCAGCAAGCCCGCAAGAGTGAAATGAACAATGTGGATTTCAAAGTCTCTAAGTCTTCTAGATTGGCCCAGAATGAGTCTTTGCGAACAGTAGCCCTTCATTGCACACTAGAACTTCCTCCTTATCCCTTCCTTCTCCACCCCTCCCAACTCTTTGCGCCTGGCTCACTCCTACTCATCTGTTCAGTTTCAGCTTAGACATCGTTTCTCCCAGCATGCCTTCCCGAACGCCTCTCGTGGATCCCCACTGCACTTTGTATTGTCTCTCTCCATGTTAGCACCCAGCCCCTTGTAATTCATTGCTTGTTTACTGGCCAGAGCCCTCCACCAGTCGATAAACTACCTGAGCAAGACTGTGTTTCTGGTTCACTACTCAGTGTCTAGCAGTGTCTGGGACACAGTAGGTAATCTAAAAATATTTGTCGAATGAATGTGTGACTATCTATAGGTCTTTTGACATGCTAGGGTAAGGGGTGTGACTTCATCCTCGAAGCACTAGGGAATCATTCAAAATTCTAGAGCAGATGAGTGACACGTCGAAAATAGAATCTTTTAAAATAAACTTATTTTGGAATAACTTTAAATCTATAGAAAAGGTTGCAAAGATAGTACATAGAGTCCTTATGTACCCTCACCTGGTATTTTGTGTTGTTGGGATCTTACATTTATCACAACTAAGAAACCAACATTGCTACATGACTGTTAACTAAATTCCAGGCAGGATTTGGATTTCAATGTTTTTTTGTTTTGTTTTTGTTTTTGTTTTTTAAATTAATGTCCTATATCTTTTCCAGGATCTAATCCAGGGTGCCACACCGCACATAGTTGTCATGTCTCAGACACAGCATTAATTAGAGATCTGGCAGCCTGGGAAAGAGGTTCAGGGTAAAGGGACCAATTAGATGAGAGTTATGAGAATCCAAGTTGAAGAATTTTGCTTAAGGAGCTGACAACAGAAGTGAATGAGGGAGTGGGAAAACGTGTTGATAAAGAAAGAAATCTGAACTTGGTAAGAATTTAGAAATAATCTATTGGTCTCCTTGACATTCCTAAAATTCCGAGCCTGCTCCTGGCTTGGGGCCTGTATGCCTGCTGTTGCCTTTGCCCAGAATGCTCTTCCCCTCCAAAGCTTTGCAACTAGCTCCCTCCCTTCCTTCAGTCTTAGCTTGAAAGTGACTTTCTCGAGGAGGCTTCCCCTGACCCAAACAGAAAATTTCTATTTTCTCCCTTATACTTGATATCTTTCTTTTATGCTTTCTTTTTTCTCCCCTAGCACTTATTACTAACATGCTGTATGATGAGCTTATTTGTTCTATTTATTTTCTGTTTCCTTCATGAGAGCAGGGATTTTGTCTTCTTTGCTCACTTCTATATCCTGGAGCCTAGAATGACTCAAAGCACACGCTGAGTCCATGCTAAAGGGTCTAGCCAGTAAGAACTCTGGGGTTTCGAATATGGATAATGGGGAAATAGTAGTTGAGTTGGCAGAAATAAGATACTTGAGAAAGCTAGCTTGGACGGAAAGACTCAACACTTGACATTTATAATAAGTCCTGCTAGAGTGGCAGTCATGAGTGTAAAGTGTAGAGGAAGAAAATTCTAGATGTTTAATGTCCCAACCCATGGTCAATGAGCTCTGCCTGCACCTCGTCTCCCAAGCAGGCCATCGTCTCCCTGCACACCGCTGGTATCTTTTCACCTCCATCATGGCCCCCACCATGTTCACTAATACTCTGGGAAGCAGAAGATGTAAAGCATGCTCACTCACTTTTGTCCTGGCTGAGCTAAGAACTAGCTAGGAGGGTGATCTAGCTGTTCTTCATTTTAGATCTCAACTTCCTCATCAAAAAAATAAATAAATAAAAGAGAGAGAGATGGTTGACGATGATTTCTAAGGTTCTTCCAAGCTTTGTAGATCCTGTGATTCCAAGGCTGAAAGCTAAGCCGTTACAGAAGAAGTCCTTCCTAGTCTTCCTCGTCTGTGATTCTGAGAGGGTACAATGTGGGCATCTTTATGCTCAAACAGCAGGTGCAAAAGCTGGACAACTTGAGGAGATGGGGCCTCTAAGGGAGCAGGGCAAAGCTATTTCCTTCAGATAAATGACCAAGAAAGGATGGAATTTTGCTTTCTAGCCGGAATTCATTGTCTCTACTGTAGTAATCTTATTCTTACAGCGCCACCTACTGGTAAAGGTCTTTTCAGCAGCTGATAAAATATGCTCTCAAAAGGGGTTGTAATTTCTTCCTAATCTTGGGCTTTAATAAATACGTTTCAGGAAAGAATGTCAGGTAATACTTAGAAACAAAAATTCTCCCGTAAAGGGGTTTCTATAAAAGGTCTAATATTTAGAGAGGAAAAGGAAATAGAGCTTTGCAGGCCTTCTTCAGTATTTATGAGAAAGAACCAAACTTTTAATTTGCTCTTCTGTACAAGGGATCCCTTGCTTAATAAAAAAAAGCATTTTCCCGAAAAGTCATGAGTGTTAACCAAATCTGAATAGAGACATTTACATTTTAATAGCACTTAGGAGGGAATCACTGCTTTAAAAAGTCCCAAGGGTAATCCTGTTCTAAAGCAAAATAATCACTCCAAAATGTTTGCTTTGGTAAGTTTAGCCTCTCATTTATATTGTTTTCAATCTGGGCCCACCTGTTCTTGTGACGTGGATTCTGGGCAATTTTAAATGACAGCCTTTAGCTCACACTCTCTTTAAAAACAAACCAAGTACACTCGAAACCCATTTCAAGCTGGCAGTGAGGCCTGTGTAAGAGGTTATTTATGATGTGCTATGCCTGCCTGGGTCTGGTGGGCGGCCCAGATGGGCCATGTGCTCTTGTCTTTCCCAGACAAGAGGCCTCTGCCCAGCCATCCCTGGCTTGTTAAATGTTGTCTTTAGCAACTACCGCTCTAGACTTAGAGAGAAAAAGATCTTTTATATCTTTTGCCAAGAAGAGAAGGTTCCGAGAAGTCCAGCCACGGCACTAAATAGTTAAAAAGCTTGGGTTCTGAGGTCAGGAAAACTTGATTTAAATCCAAGTCCTGGCTTTTACTCACTGTCATTTAGAATGCTGGGTAAGTTACTTAGCCCCTCTAGGACTCAATTTTCTTAGTTATAAAATGGGATAATAAGAGGACCTGCCTCATTTGGTTGCTATAAGATTGAGTGTGATGCACAGCATCAGGCATCCGATAGGGCTCAGTAAATGGTAGTGATCCTTATTAATATGGAAGGCAAAAGTCCCTCACCCAACATTGATAAGGGGATTAAAAGAGCAGAATGAGGCAGTGGGAAGGTCATAGGGTTGGAAATAAGAAGACCTAAGGTTATCCCAGTTCTATAGGAGCTACCCATGTGACTCATCCATGTGACTTGGGGGGGCGGGGCTAGTCAGTTGGTTCTCTTCAGGCCTCAGTCTTTTGATTTACTGGATAAATCCCTAGTGTACCTGATCGTTTTCAGGTACACTAGGAATAAAATTAAAATTAATGAGATGTGTTGCTTTTAAAGTGGTTTTAAAGTTCTGAGTAATGGAAATAATATTATTATAAAAAATGACTACTCTGAGGCTAAGGAAACATTTTTCAATCAAATCTTTAGGTTGAATATTTTCCCCCATATTAGAACATTTTGGAGCACAAAGACTTTCTTGTAGATTCTTATTAAAGGTTTGAGCTGAAATGAGGTCTGGGAGAAGCAGAGCCTCAGCACCAGTGGCCTGGCTGAGCCAAACTGTGGGCAGGGTTTGTCGAGGCACCGTGAGAACAGGGCTGGGAAAGCTCTGAGGTTTAGCGCGTCGGGCTCTCACTGGATTGAATTATGTCAAATTGAGGAGCTATTTGTAAAATGAGCAAATATACCCCAAGGATCAGATTTTAACCAACACATTGTACCTTTCAAACTGCTAAGTACAATATGTGGGGAAATGACCTTGTAATCAAATCAGACCGCCAATGTGAGGTCAGCCCGGAATGGAAGTGATTTTGGAAATAGAAATCAAATGTATGACTTGTCTTATTCGGCCATCTTTGATGGATTCTTTGGCTAGATTGGGGATAGGTAGTTAATGTAGTCAGTCTGAAGGCTGCTAACCTCTGCGCAGTGGAATTCTCTTTTCCAGAAAATTTAACTTGGTCCCACTAATGAATCGACCCAAGGATAAGAGCCTTAAGAAGCACAGAAAGGCAAATTGTAGATGTTATATGTTAACCTTTGATAAGCAAAGCATATTGGAACTGGGGAATTTTCCAATAAAAAGGTTTGTCGTTTACCAGCTAACTTTTCTGATTGCTTTGTTTTGTTTTAAAATAAGTGAAATATATTCAAATGGAGTTATTTAGGACTGAGAACTATTTTCTGTGCCTGCTTAGAAAATTAACAGCACACATTTTTATCACAAAACTAAAATTATAAATAGAAAAATGAAAACAAAAACAGAGGCTTCCCTTAATCCCGGACTTTAAAAAGAACCAGTATTTACAGTATTTACAGTATCTACAGTATTTTTCCTATGTATCAGTATACAGATGTAAATAATTTTAGTATAGAATCTATGGCTTTATTTTTTAAATTGCTATAAGAAAAATTCTGGCATCTTTGAAAATCAAAAAGATTGGTAAGGAGTGGATAATGGGCAAGTTAGAAAACTAAAACTTGTAATATTCAAAACTCGAGAGGGCGTTTGACTGATATCCTGAAGAAGAGTATAATTTCAGAAAACAAAAATAATTCGCGATTTAAAAGCTGTGCTCTTCCTTTCAGAAGTTTTTCCTGTTAGGTCTATTTGTTCATTTTGCAGTTTTTTGCTTCTAATCTCTAAAGCAACCTGAGGCTATTTAATTATGCCCTGTACATCTTTTTTAGTGCTCTTTTTATTGGAAAGAAACTTCAAAGCACTCCCCAAAATCTAATCACAAAGATGCTCATTAAACAGTAAAAGAAAGTTACGTGCCTTAAGATGGTTCGTAGCCCTGAAACTGAAGGGATTATGTTGTCGAGTGAAAGGGAAAGATGCAATTAAAACCTGATTGGACATAAGACACAAGAAAGTTCTCTGCGTCAATAACTTTGAAAGGAGTCGATGATTTGCTGTCTTAAGATTCGAGAACTCTATTCCCATCAGTGTGGCCATGTTATCCACAGGTTCTCTTGTGGCATTAGGGAAAAAAAGCATTATAGTAGTCACCTTTTGCACTCCGGAAATACATTCCCAAACCCCCAATGGATGGTTGAAACCGCAGATAGTACCAAACCCTACATATACTTCGTTTTTTCCTATATATACATACCTGCGATAAAGTTGAATTTGTAAACAAAGCACAATAGAGAGATTAACAACAGTAAGTAACAATGAAATAGACCAATTATACTAGTAAAATAAGGGTCACTTGAAGACAAGCACTGTGATACCGAGACAATCGATCTGATAACCAAGATGGCGACTGAGTGACTAACTTGGGAGAGCGTACCACATGGGGACGCTGGACAGAGGGATGGTTGGTTTATGTCCCAGCTGGGAAGGAGCTGAATGGCATGAGATTTCATCATGCTACTCAGAACAGCACATAATTTCAAACTAATGAATTGTTTATTTCTGGAAGAGAATAACTGAAACCATGGAAAAGGAGACCACAGAGGGGCAGCTATTGCACATTATACAACTCACAACTATATTATTTGGCTTGGAGCTGTGCATTTCATGTTGTCATGTGAAACTTGGCCAGATCCCCATGTGCCATCTACACAGGACACATACCCAACAATCAAAGCCAAAAGCCAGCTGTGCTCCAGAAAAAACAAACTTAGCACATTGGAGTCCACTAGGTTAGCACAGCTCTAATTCACCAAGAATTTTTGAATGTGAAAAATAATTGAAGTGCAATGGATATTGCTGAATATTCCAGTAAATAACAATAAGAGCCAACATGCATTGAGTGCTTACTTTATGCCAGACACTCACGCGAATTAATTTATTTAATCCTGACAGTCACCCTGTGAAGCAAGGACTGTTACTTTCCTGATTGTACAGATGAGAAAATGGAAACATGGTAAATGGTAGTGAGGATTGGAACCCAGGAAGCATAGCCCAGCATCTATGAGTTTTACAAGACACTCTTGTCTCTCTTCTCATTAAAAGAACAAATATTCACTTAAGGTAAATTACAGGCTTTCTCAGTGGTTCTTGGTCTTAACTCAGTCGTCTTTCAAAACTCAATAGAAACCTTGCTTCCTTAGGCTACATGTGGTCCACTTTCTTTCACTTGTCCTTCTGGTACCATGCCCTTCAACCAGCATGACCCAAATCATAATATTTGGAAATTACTCATGAAATTAACTGTCTTTCCCAGTAGAATTCTTCGAGACGGCAGGGGCTGTGTTTGATTTGCTCCCCACTGTGGTCTCCGTACGGGGCACAGAGTAGGCACATGACAAATCTTTATTAAAAGAATAAATAAATAAGCACATCATAGCTATGCTTGATCATGGGGGATGATTGAGAAAATGGGGGATGAGTCCATGAAGCACGTCACGTGTGGAAAAACATTGTGCGATGAAAACAGTTAACCAAAAGCAGGTAGCAGAATCACCACGGAGATCAGGCAGGACATCTGCTGGTGGTTCTGGGTATACAGAAGAGGCTGGTTCCCAAACAAACTAAAAAACTCCTGACATGACCCATGTCTCTTTCCGGCCCATTCATTCAGCCAGACTCTCTACTTTTATGAGACTCTCATGTGATGCCCTTCTTGGAGGAGTGTAACATAAAATAGAAATAATCACTACCAGTCTGACAAGCTCTGGCTGTGAACCCTTGAAGGCAAAAAGGCCAAAAAGCCAGTTCACTCCCACGAACTTTAAAGCTAGCTTCAATCCGTCTAGGCATTTTGTTGTTCACTGCACTTTACACAAAAGGAGACAATCCCCAAAGACTTTGTTGATTTAGTACAAATGTTATCTCTATTTTATCATGGGCTTCTAATGATGCTAGCTTACCTTTACTAAATTTAATTTGTATTCTAATTCCAGTTTAGTTGATTTATTCATTTCACACATTTTTATTGAAGGCTTAGCATGTGCCAAATGCTGTGTTAGTCACTGGGACACAATAATGAACAAAACAGATGCAACCCGACCTCACAGTGTAGACTAAGTATGGACAAATGTGTTAATAAGTCATGAAAAAAACAGCAAGGACCTATGTATGGTTCATGCATGAAATTTGAGGATTTTTTTTTTTTATTAAAAAATCCCTTAAATAGTAAGCAAAACCAGAAATAGGCGTTTCTGGGCCTTTCTTATTGTTTTCAACAGATTCTTAATCATCTTCTGTCTAATGGCTGAGGTGAGACAAAAGGTACAAGAGCGCATATAACCGAAGCATAAACAAATCATCCAGCTCAGCTCTTTGGAACTAGATGTACCGCATAATTGGGGCCAGGCAGGGGCAGCTCTGAATTAGTTATCGAAAGATCTTGTTTAGAAATTCTGTGTAGAGAGACTATTCAAAGAGAACAAAAAGGCAGGTGTTGTAAATTGCTTTATTGTTCCCTATCATTCTCTCCTCCCTCCCCATGCTGTGAATATACTTCCCCACCCGCCCCCTGACATCAGGCTTGGCCTCGTGGTTTGTTTTGCCTATCGCGATGTGCATGGGAGTCTCGTATGCCTTATTCGAGCAGAAGCGTTAAGAGCTTTCCAGTAGCTTTGCAGGGCTCATGTCCCTCTGACACAATACAGTCCTTCCCAGGCATAGGTTCCTCCTCCAACCTAGGTCCCAGAATGAAGGTTATGAAATCGAACCCCGAGGATGGCCAAAAACAAACAGCCTCCAAGCTCTCCCCAATAATGCAACCCCTTAAGCTATAGCCAATCAAATAACTTCCTTGCTTTGCTTCCACATCTTTTGTATAAAAGTCTCTCCCCTAACTGCTGTCAATGGATCATTGCTTCAGGTTTGAGACTGCCCAATTCAAATTGATTTTTGATGAACTGAACTCTTAAGAATTGTAATATGCCTCGGTTTGTCTTTTAACAAGACCAAATAAATGGAGAAAGAGATATAATGGATAACGTGTGTGTGTGTGTGTGTGCGTGTGTGTGTAATTTAGTAAACTAATTCTATACATTATATGAAAACGTAAAAAAGGAGAACAAAGTAGAAATACTTGCCCTAGCAGATAGTAATAATTGAGGCAAACTGACCAATAAAATAGAATAAACAACCCTGAAACAGACTCTAACATGCATGGAAACGGGATTTGTTACAGAGCGATTATCTATTGCTGTGTCACTAACTATCCCAAAATTTCATGTCTTAAAACAGCAGCTGTTTTATGATTTCCTACAGTTCTTTAGACTGACTGGCCAAAGATGTTGGTCTCACCTTGACTCATGCAGGTGCATTCAGCTAATCACTGAGCCTGGCTAGAAATCCAAACAGACTGCTCTCCATGGCTGGGGCCTTGGTGCTGACTGTTGGCTGGGGTTCAATTCTTTTCCAGGGGACCTCTCTCTATTTGTTACAGTGAGCATCTAGACCAGCCCAGATTCAAGGGGGTGGGGGGGAAATAGCCCCTACTTCTTGAAGGATGGAGTGGCATACATATGAGGGAAGGAACAGATCATGGCCATCTTTAGAGAATATCCGACATAGCCGGAATTACAGACTAGTGAGAAATGGAGGACTCGTGCAATAGGTTATCCATATGAATAAAATGTATCTCATACATACACAAATACAAATGCCAGATGGATTAAAGGCTTAAATGTTGAAAGTAAAATTATAAAACATTTAGAAAACGAATAGGAAAATATGTTTAAGATCTTAGAAAAGGATTTCTGAATCAAGACACAAACCATAAAAGAAAAATGATTTATTAAACTCAACTATATTAAAATTTCTGTTCATCGGAGTACCATGAGAAAAATGAAAAGACTCACTACATACTAAGAAAAGATATTAGAAACATATACAAATGACAGAAGACTATTATCCAGAATACGTGAAGAATTCTAAAACATCAATAAGGGAAGGACAACACAATTTTTAATGAGCAAAAGATTTGAATCAGAACTTCAGAGAGGAAAAAACATAATTAATGTCAAATAAACATGAAATGGTTCTCGCCTTCATTATTATTTTTGCAGGGAATTGAAAATCAAAACTCAAATGAGAATTTTACATCCACCCAATTGGCAAAAATTTTAAATCCTCACAATATCAAATTTGATTGGAGATGAGGGACAAGAGATACTCATATACTCTTCTGCTGGAAGTAGAAGTAGATACTACCTGTTTGGAAAACAATTTGACATTAATTAGTAATTATGAGAAGACATATAGTCTATGATCCAGCAATTCTACTTCCAGGCATAGTTCCTAAAGAAACTCTTGTACATAACTATCAGAAGGCAAATGTTTATAGAAGCAATATTTGAAATAGTGAAAAAATAAAATTTACACAAATTCTTTGATAAGAGAATGGAAAATTTGTGGCTTGTTTTTTAAATGGAATACTCTGCAGCAATAAAAATGAGAGAACTTGGCTGCAACAAAAACAAGTCATAAAAGGCTAGATTCAGTATGATTTAACTTACAAAAAAATACGGAAAACTAAACAATGTGTTAATTAGAGATCAATATGTGGTAAAATCACTAAAAAAATAAAGAAGTGATAAAATTCAGGATCATGGTCACCACTGGGAAGAAGGGAGAGGGAGGAGATCAAGGAGGCCCACAGAACGGACTGGGCCCCACGGACACTGGTAATAGTCCATTTCAAATTCAGATGTTGAATATACAGGTGTTCATGGTATTGTTATTCTCTAAGTCTTACACATATGTTATAGTTAGTTTTTATATGTTTGGTATCCAATAAAAACAATAAAAAAATTAGTCTTAAAAAACACGTGGAATATAATGAATGATGAATGCACAATAGCAAAAATAATAAAAGTAACATTATAGAACAGAGAAATTTGATTCCCTTTTCCTTGTTTCCCAAAAACACTAAACAAAATAGCAACTTGGGTTTATTTTCTCAACCTTCTGGTTTTCACCAGTAATTTTTCCTCCCTATCTTCAGTAGGGACCTGAAAGGAAAAAGAAAACAAGCCATGTGGCTACCTAGGAACAGCTTCTGGAACCAGGGTAGAATGGAGAGGAAAAACACACATTGATCTTATCTCTGATTATCAAAATTTAGTCGGTCCCATCAGAAAGACAACATTAAATCACCTCCAGTGGCTTGCATCCGGTCTGTATATGACATTCACCCCACCTCCCACCACTGCCTCTCACCCCCAGATCTCAGCTTACTTGGATCCTATTACGATAAAGATCCTGGGTTGCATTACAAAGCCCTCATCCATTAACTTGGCACAGTAGGCTCCATGTCTAATCACTACTTCCTAATTCCCATGATTCCCGCCCAGGCTCTGAAGGGCTACACTGGGTGGGAGATGGAAGGCTCACGTTCCCATTACTGTTCAAATCTGCTCCCTTTTCTCTACCTTCACCTCCACTCACTTCGTTATTACTTGCCTGGAGTGGTCTTCCTGCCTGATTTAGTCAATCTTCCTCCCCGCTGCCAGAGGCATCTTTTCTCCTAAAATATAGATCAGCTCCATCCCCTGCTTAAAAGCCATGTTTAATTCCCTTAAACTCCAGGAAGTATCCACAGTCCTCACTTTGATATACAAGATGCTTTCCGAACAGGCTTCAGCATCTCCTTCTTCTTTCTCTCATGCTTTTCATCTTCCAATTCAACGCCTTTGCACGTGCTGTTCTCTCTGCTTGGATGATTCTTCCCATACTCATGCTAAGTGGGTCTTTTCTAGCAGCTGCCTAGACGATGTCTACAAACATATGATACCAACTGACAGAAGGAAGATGCGAGTCATACTTTGGGGCATCTTCTGGAAATAACTGATAGGGGTGAGAGGCAGGCTGTGGTATCGCTACTAACTAGCTGGGCCCATCAAGCTAGCACATGAGAAATACTTAGTAGCATTGTGTGGTATTTAGCAGGCTCTTCATAAAGGATAGGTCTAATCTAAGCTTCCCCTTAGTTGACAGTAATGTCCTATAGCCCTGATCACCAAATCCCATTTCTGAACCTAACTCTATATTCCCTGCTAATTTGAGCAATACGTTGTTTCTGCCTGTTGTAGCTGCCATCTCCTGTGGTACCTACTCTTCTGCTTCCTGTCTAAATGCCTGTACTTCATTTCAATCACTGAGTCCTAGGAATAGAGTTGTATCAAAGCTTGGCTTCAGCCACAGTACTTAGCTAAAATCTGTTTTGGGCATCGGCTTTGACCTCTAAAGGGTCAAAAGCCTTCGGGCATTCTGAGTAGCTGAATTCCAATTTTAATGTCATTTCTGACCTCCTTGAACTTGCACAATCAATATTATGCAAGCGACTGCATAATCATTTAATTTAATCAGCATAACAATGTCAAAATAAAATAAGATATAGCATTCGGAGTCATTATTAATATCTGAATATGTACTTTCAAGTACAGGTAAGCATTTTAGATGTAACACAGCAAAAAAAAAATAAGTGTGTGCTTTGGACTTTGAATTTCTGTCACTCAGTTAAAGTCTAACTGTATATTTTTAGTTTGCAAGAGTAAAACATTAGAATAATTAATGATTGTGAAAGCTCTTCATGTTATAAAAATTATTAAGAAATTTCTGATATAGGAATAGAGGCAGCATTAACTAAAAAACTTTAGGAAGAACGTATCTTTTTTGAATCAACGAAGCTTTATAAGAATGTAAATAACAAGGCAAATAGTAGAGATTAGATTATATTATAATTCTAATCTTCATAGAATCGTTTGGTGTTCTAGGATTCATAACATTAAATAAAATAACCTCTAAAACTAGCTTTTAGTTATTTGATTTCATTGAGGCCATGAATCTTCGGTTGAGTTTTCTGAAAGTAATTAGCATGCAGCTGCCTAATGAAGCCGAATTACTGACTCTAAACAGAAAGATAACAGGCCACTTTCATCATTTTTCTTCAAGCAAAGACAAACCACGAGGCAAGCAAGGGATTTTGGAATTGCCTTGTCACGTACTTATGTTGTTCAAAGATGTTCAAACAAGATGAAATAGCAATGATTACATTCTTAAAAGGCTGCTTGAACAAAAGAAAGCCTTTCATGCAGTACTTCGCAGATTAAAATACCAATATAGCAGGGCTTAGGACCCACCAAAGGTCGCCTGCAGAGAAAGTGGTTCACGTGCTAGAACCTGCCGAAGAAGTTCCAATTGCAATGTTCCTTCACAGAGCAAGTATTTCTTATCTGTAAAGATGCTCTTGTCGCTTTTTGCCAGGGAAGAGGCTAAAATTGGTGTGCATGTCATAAACCCGAGCTGCAGATGGAAATGCTGGGCATTTCATTGTCTCAGAAGCCAGTTAAATTGGTCCATTGCCAAATTTCCAGACTTAAAAAAAAAATTTTAAGAGAAATTTTTTTCTCAAGTGCCAGTGTGAGGCAGCAAGTATATGCGGAAATATTAGGAATAAAAAAAATGAAAGTGATGGCAATAATTTTATCTGCTTCAGAAAATAGCATCTTCTTCAAATAGAGCAAAGCTTTTATTGGTACAGAATTGCCTCACAAAATTCTATCCTCATTTATTAAATAAACAAGCATGAATACAGGGAGGGGCATAATTAAGGCCATTTTCCAAATAATCTACCACATTTTTGCCAGCCAGAAATTCATTCTGTGATGGTAATATTCAGTTTGGGGCCTGATTATAACACTAAACCCTTGGGTAGCTGGCCAAAATGTGTATCAGTGCACCACTGACAACAGGAACAAGTGTTTTGCATCTTGTAGATAAACTAGAAAGCTGTGGTTTATTGGCCTGCATATTAGGTATAAGTTTCTTAAGCCACAAAACTCAAATGTTTAAAAAGCAAACAGATATCAAGCATATGTCTCAATAGCCGAACTTTGTTTCTAGCTAAACTCCCAATCTGCCTGAGGGCAGAAGTCTTAGTCTGAAAGTTTTTAGTTTTTCTCAGTTCAGGATTTTCTCAGTCACCTGAGAAATCAAACTCAGTTGATTTTGAATTTTCCCCTCTTCTTTATTCCCTCTTCCCCAGGACTGATCTAAATTCCAGGCAACTTGGAAACAAGTCAAGGATATGTCTCATTTGCAGCTGTCCTTGGCCCTGCACTGACACTGGCTAAAAGAGTACATCTCAGCTGAACTTTGGGCTTGGGCATTCTTCCAGGCTGCTTCTGTTGAGGCAGCTGTGTCCCAGGTGGCATCAGCTTTCTTGCATCAACCACGCACTGGAACTGAGAGTTTCTCTGCAAGCTCCGTCTCTCTCTCAGCTTCTTTTTAAGCCTTTTGTGGAAACTCTGGAAGTTGTACTTGTTCTCCCATGCAAACTGACCTAAGTTAATTTGTCTTTCCTATCATTGTCAGGCTCTTTTGGTAAGGATCAGGGGGGCGTCCCATCACGAGAGGGACTGATGTGTCTCTCTGTACAACCTCACTTCCGGATGATACGGTACAATGAAAGCAACGTGAGCGAACATTTACTGGCAAGCAGACACACACAAAAAATCATACAGTCACTGTAATTTCAGTGAAGTCCCCACTCACTGTCCTTACAGAGCCTGACGAGCATCTTGCATGAAAGGTTTATACAAAGGCGAAATGCAATGATATTCTGACCCTGGAAGCTTCTAAGGCAGAGCTCCTCAATAAAAATATAATGTGAGTCACAAATGTAATTTAAATTTTTCTAGTAGCTACATTAAAAAAAAAAAGTAAAAAGAAACAGGTGAAGTTAATTTGGGGTTTATTTGTTTTTAACTTTTATATTGTAAGAAAAATAAGAGCATAGGTACTGAAAACCTCACAGAACAAATGTATAGCTTAATGAATTATTATAAGGTGAGCACCTGTGTAACTACTACCCAGAGTAAAAAATAGGGCTTTGCTGGTTACCTCAGAAGGCTTTTCATGTGTCCTGGCCCAATTCCAACTCAATACTGCCTACCATGTGTTACCAGACTCCTGACTTTTTTTTTTTTTTAATGCAAAGACAACTTTTAGAACAGCTTTAGATTTACAGAAAAAATGAGCAGATAATACAAAGAGTTTCATATGCCTCTGCAGACACCCAGTTTCCCTATTATTAACATCTTACATTACTAGGGTATATTGTTACAAATAATAAACCAATATCGACATGTTATTATCAACTGAAGTCCAAAATTTATTCACATTTCCTTAGTTTTTATCTAATGTCCTTTTCCTGTTCCAGTATCTATTCCAGGATATAACATTACATTTAGTTGTGATGTCTTCTTAAGCTCCTCTTGGCTGTGACAGTTTCTCAGACTTTTCTTGTTTTTGACGACCTTGAGAGTTTTGAGGATTGCTCATCAGGTGTATTATAGGGTGTTTAGCTACTAGAATTTGTCTGATGTTTTCTCACAATCATATTGGGGTTGTAGGTACTTGTGAGAAAGATCACAGAGGTATAAAATGCCATTTTTATCACATCATACCAAGGATACATACTATCAACATGATGTATGACTGTTGATGTTGACCTTGATTACCTGACAGGTGAAATTAATTCTGCTCCTGAAACCCTGTCTGAGTTTTTGGTTTGTTTGTATTTTGTCTACTTGTTTGTTGTGTTCTTTCCTAAAACCCAAGAATTTGAAAGTCGTGTTCCATTAGCCCCACTGAGCCTCGTTCCCTTTGGGGCAACTGAAATGGTCTGGTTGAGAGGCTGAATCACTTAAAAATAAACTGATAAATGGGAAGAAATTCAAAGGATATTTTGGAAGGGGTGAGGAGAGAGAACACTGTGGTTAACACTTCACAATATCACCTTGCCACCTTAATTAATAACCTTTAAAATTAGTTACAGTTCTTCAAAAGCTATAATAAGAGCAGCAACATAACACTGGTTCTTCCAGACTCTAAAATGGGCCATACACAAAAGTATGCATCATTATCTTTCAGGGAAACTCATTTGTAGCTAGTTCAGAATACTCCCCCTGGATATTCTTGCATTTTTCTCTCATTCGTGGAAATCAATATGTGACTTCAAGCTTTCAATGGTTTCATGTTTTAAATGTTCTAAAATGTTACAGAATTCTGTTTCAATCAAAACCATTTCGTCAACAGTTAAGTTTCCAGGCTAGTTCCCCAAGCCTATTTAATTCATGCTGTAGCTAAAATAAATTACATTTAAACCGAAAATAATAGGAAATAATACTGTTACATTATTTAAGAGAGCCTTCAGCATAGGAAGCTACAACTAATGTGTGTTTCTTACGCATAAATGGTCCTGTAGGAAAATCTGGTCTAGCTAAATTGGCCTCATGGTCTCAGAAGCTCCCTTTCCTCTTCGCTCTCCCAAGTTTCTCCTCCTGACGTCTTAAGACTTCCTTGCAGCTAGGAACTGTTAAGCTTTTTTTTTTTCTTCTCGCCAATCATGCTAATAGTACAAGCTCTTAGGGGAAAAAATGAACTCTTCTTTTAGCTTGGTGTCCATGGAGAAAGAGAGGTAGAAGTTTGGTGATGTGTACAGAAACGATTATTTTTAAACTTACATTCAATTTTTTTAAATGATAAAATTTAAAGCCTAGTTTCCCTTAAGCCTTTAAGTTAATATACAAATCATATTATTCTATTAAGTCTAGTACATTTTAATAAGGAAGCCTTGACTAATAGTCTCAAGCCGAACAAACCAAACTCCCTTCAACCAGTTATGTTTACAAGCTTAGTTTAATTAAATTTCCCATAAACGTTTTAAACTGCATTAATAAATTTAACATATTCAGTTTTCTTTTTTTAAGCACATTAATCACCTACTCTGACAAGCAAAACATTCTCAAGTACTTACAGACTAAATTAATTTTATAAATATAATGAATCTCTTAAACATTCCACTATTATACCGCTTGCAAACCATAAAATCCTCTTACACCTTTCAGCAATAAATTATAAATCTGAAGTCAACTACTCAGTGATTCTCTTATACCCAATTATTTTAAACACTATAAATACCGTGAATACCAAATACATACAGATCCGTGTTCCTAAATTTAATACAAAAGTGTTAATACTGTAGATTTGGTCTCTTGAGTTTTCTATATGTGATTGTAAATCTTCCCAAGACTAAAATACATGCACACACTACGAGTAAGGGAACAGTTATAGCATCTCAAAATGAGTTGATGTTCACATCCCAAACAAGTTGCATTGATTTCTTGCCAGAAATTTTTGGCCCAAGGCAGGATCTGAATTCCAGGGTTATTTTTCCAACACCAAAAATAGATGCATTCGCCTTTTAAAAAATTAGTCACTTATTCCACCTTGGGGCTTTAAGTCCAAACCATTTCCATTGGAAATGGTTGGTTTTGTAGAACTCACCTTCTGGGTTTAAGTTACACCATTAATTTTTTTTTTTTCTCTCCTAATTGGGTCTGCAACCCACTCCATCCCTCACATTGCTTCACCACTTTAATTGGATTCAACTAGCTTTTTACTGCTTGATTGAACTGTGCATTATTTTCACATTTTCGTCTTTGCTATCTGTACAGTCTTTAAGTTTTTAAGTGTGTTTGCGTCAAAGAAGGAATGAGTCCCAAGAATGCTGTGACACTGCATTCTGTTTTAAGGAGGAATCCCGAGACGGAGGGCCCGGCTGGGAAGGGAAGACTGTGGCCATTTGCGTGTCATGGGAGAGGAAAAGTGCTGGCTGGACATCAAGAGGTGTGTGCTTGGGAGGAGGGGCATAATGGTGACAGTAGCCCGAGGCATGGGACCTCTACTCCATGACTCCCACTTCCAACCCCTGTCCTGGATTTGCTGTAACCTCTGCCAATGAGGTGGTTAAGGCCTCATCTCACTGCTACATGGAAACACCTATTTCTGACTTCCTGATATCCCAAGGGGAACCCCTGAATATAGGTTTTGTTCCCTAGTACTTCTGTGCAAGCAGGCCTGAGAGCCATTGATAACCACTGATAACCTTTTACAACCAGAAATTTCATTTCTAAAATGTGGCCTTTGCTGGCCCTGCTTTAACTGACTATAACCTTTATTCCCCAACCATTCCCTGCCTTGCTAGGTCTACTCCTCGGAAGCCTTTCACTTCTGCTTTCTCTCAATACATGACCTTTACCCTTGCCTCCCCACCCCCTTCGGGTCTTAGTTTCAATTTCACTTGGGTTAACTCTTTTATAAGCTCCCATATTCTGATGAACTTCCTCTTGCATAGGAAACACATCCAGGTTGTGATAGCTTTTCAATGTGATCTTCCCCCCTGGGCGCCCCCCTGGGGCAAGGACAGTGTTTGCGTTTAGTTATATTCCCGAAATCTGGCATATGTCTGGCACATAATCGTTCCACAAAAACTACAATGTGGACTTGAATTGAAATTGAAATTCTATTCTTGAAAATTAATGAATAGTGTATCTTGAAATTAGCATTTAAGAAAAACAGGTTTGTATAGGAGTTAAATGAAGATTTCTGAAGAATTCAGTATTGACGTTGATCTAGAGAATATCCTTTGTATTGAAGTAACGTACAGAAAAGTTCCCCAATCAGCGTACAGCTCCGTTAGTGTTCACAGAGTGAGTACTCGTGAACCAACCCCAGATCAAATTACAGATGTTTCCAGCACCCCTGAAGCGCCCCCTCCGTGAGTCCCCTAACAGTGATTTCCGTAATATTTAAACTTTAATTAAAATAATAATTTCTGATTATACTTCACTGATTGTAGACATTAATAGCACTGAGTTCGAAAGTGTGACCTTGGGCAGCTTCATCTCTCCGTGCCTTCGTTGCCTCGTCTGGAATACTAAGCCGATAGTAGCCTCCAAATAGGGTCGTTTCTAGAATATACCAATAAATGTTAGTGGTTGAATCAATCAGGGCCCAACGAGGAAATTGGAACCACTTTTAAGTCTTTCAAACAAAGGGAAAATAGCGAAGGGAACTGGTCGTGGAAGAGCTGAGAAGCCGAGCAGTCTGGTGGGATGACCCAGAGGTCAATTACAGCAGGAAGTGGCTGTCATCCCTGGGCCTGGAGGAAAACGTCTTGTCAGAGCCCAGAAGACAGGCGGAGCCAGAACCACAGTAGGGGTTACCAGGCAGAAACTGTCGCCGCTGAGAAAGAGCCTGTCCAGCGGGTGATAGAACCCATAGAGGAATCACAGCCACTGCCGGAAATGATGACACAAGAAGTAGTGGTGGCTGAGGGTGTGGGAGGTGGGGACAAACCCTGGCTGCAATCTCCTACCCTGAAGTCTGATGCCAGTGCCTTCACTGGCCAAATCTACCTGGAAGCCGGAGGCCAAGCAGCCTGGGAAAGGTGGTTCGCTGGATTCAAGCAGAGCAGATAAGAACTCACAGGGATCTGACAGAAAATGGACAGTTGATTGGTACAGATATTATTATTGTTATTGTCGTTATTTTCTAATTTCAAAATGTATACCTTTCCTTATCCTTGATAAAAGTGTTTCATTGGCATCAATCTTACATTTATCAATAAATACCAGAATTTCTTCTGCGCTCACAGTGGTGTTCTAGTTATCACAGCTCTGTAGAAAACCACTTCAAAACTTAGTGGCTTAAAACAGCAATAATCATTAATCTGCTCACAAGTATGCAGTTTGAGCAGGTTTGGGAGGGACAGCTGTCTCTGGACCACGTGGCACCTTGACTGGGCCAGAGGATCCCTTGCTCATCCCTGTGTCTCTAGTGCTTAGAACAGGCCCTGGAATGTAGAGATATATTTCAATCCATTTTTTTGACTGATCAAATTGATCCTACCCTGACCAGCCCTATGTCTAGATTTTCAGTCATTTAAGCCAATATGTTTTCTTTTAATTCAGTTTGAGCTGTATTTTCTGTTACTTACCATTAAAATATTCTTAACTGGTAAGAGGGAGATTAGGATGTGTGGGTAGAAAAAAGTATCTCAGAGCAGCAGAGGTTCAGATCACCAGGGACTAAGAAGAGATGTTCCCTAACAGTAGGGAAGAGCAGGGGTCCCATACACCTCAGTGTCAGTGTCCTAGTTTGATGACAAGACCCCAGAGGAGTGGAGTGGTGGCCTAGGAGGATGGCTGCCTGGCTGAGGGAGATTCCAGCAATAAAAAGTGAGTTTCTGTGAGGCACAAAAATCAGCAGGCTGTACTCAGCTCTGAAAGGACCATGTAAGAGAGACAATAGCCATCTCTACAGAGGCCACTATGGACGACTGAGGGCCACCAAAAAGTGGGCACTGCATCAGGCCTCGGTAACCTTGCCATGACACCCAGGCAGTGAGAGGAAAGCTCCAAGGATGACTGTGATAGATTTTCTGCCAACTTGGAGCATGACATGAGAAATTAAGCTGATTTGTAAAAATTATTTTTCTCTACACCTGGCTTGGTGAACCGTGATTCATATCAACTAAATAAGTGATATCAACTAAATAAATTGCCTGAGGTGGAATTAAGTTTCTAAGACTGGAGAAAACGTGAGCCAGGGCGGGCATGGGAGGGATTGGTGGCGATTGGATGCACAACGCTCCAGTAGGTCAATATCCCCTTGAGTGTTAGAGAAGGGAAAGTGACTTACAAGATCTTCTGCAACAATAGGTGTTTCTGATATGCAAATTATCTATATGTGATTGGTTAATAGAGAAATGATGTCAGCTAAAGACAAAAGTTGTGTTGACTCATACGCAATTTCACCCAACCGGTCAATGTTTTGTTCCACTGAACTTGTTCCACTTTCTTCCACTAAGTAATAACAGCTGAATGCAGCAAGCCACAGAGGAATATAGTACTGTATAGAATACCCATGGTTCATCTCACTATTCTCTTGTCTTGAGCTAACCACGTCCTGTCTCAGAGGTGGAATTCTACCTGATCTTTGTTTATTGAATTCTGTCTCCATAAACCAATAGCCTCAATTTGTTCTTATACCCGTTTACATCAAGCTAGCTTCACTTGTTTTAAAGCCCTATATTTATTTAATTATTTATTTATTAGAGATTAAACTTATCTTTTAATTGCACTGTTATTGTATTAGATTCTTTTTTGATAATGGCATATTTATTAAGTTGCACACATTTTAAGGGGTCTCTCTCAACCAAATATTTTCCATAAGCCTTATTGTTTTAACGGTGCCTCTTCACAGAATGATTTTTCTGAACGAATGTATGGATTCTTATGGAACTGCTTGTACTTCTTGAATTAGCCACCAGATGGCATCACCAGCCCCAGACAACTCCTTTTGCTTTCCAGGGATTCTGAGGTTGGGGCCAGGGAAGTGGCTGGTTGGGTAGGTCCTGTCCTCATATCAGCATACATATACTGTATACCTTGCCTCCTCTGATTTGCCTCAGTCTCGTCGGCTAAGTATCGTTGCTTAAAAATCTAGCTTTAAGAACAGAAGAATTGTTCTTTTGCCTTGAGATCATAATACTTGTCATTTGTGCGTATTTTCTTTAGAGAGCTCCTAGCAGTCCTTTTTGGCCTTGGTGAACTTATGAAGCAACTCCTAAATCCACTTCTTTACCTTGACCCTTCTCCAAGTGCTTCCATCTCAATACAACACCCCCCGGAGTGGCTAGTTTATTCCTCGCCGAATTCTCAAGCACCATTGGAGAAGGGCCCTTTAGAAGCACAGCCGTAACACTGTGTAATATGCAGCACAACTCGGGGCCACCCTTCTGCCCTTTCTTTCCATCACCGCTCTCTTTCATACTAACAGGC
Source organism: Pteropus alecto (assembly GCF_000325575.1). Lineage (NCBI taxonomy): Eukaryota > Metazoa > Chordata > Mammalia > Chiroptera > Pteropodidae > Pteropus > Pteropus alecto. The sequence continues at coordinate 3,699,421 of NW_006437736.1, forward strand.
CGTGTTGATGTTGCAGTTATAACAAAAATCCCTTAAGTTTCTGTCACTGTTCATTAGGTTTTCAATTTATACCAGTCAACTTTTTTTCTTGTGTATACTTACTTCTTTCCACGAACATCTGAAATAAATATGTTGCCTTATGTTGCACAGTCATCTACTCCTTTGGAATCCTTCCCTTTATTCCTTTAAATTAAAAAAAAAAAATTTTTTTTTAATTTTCTAGTGCAAGTACTACTTTCCACAAAAAGCCTACCCAGATTCATCTTACCCAGAATTACTCAACCCTCCCTCACTCTCTGAGAGTCCTTATTTTGCACCTGTGTGGAAGCACACACGTGCCAATGCAGTGAAAGCAGTGGAGCATGCTGGGTAACCCGTAGCCTTTGCAGTAGGGAGAGCCTGGGCTTGTTTTCTGCCTTTTCCACTTTTCAGGGCAAATTATGAGGACCTAACTATTCTGGGTCCCAGTTTTCTCATCTCTAAAACAGAAATAGTAATATTTATCTCCTGGGGCTGTTGTGAAAATTAAATGAGACCATGTATCTAAAGTACATAGCATAGTGTCTAATACAATAGTTCTGTGTCTGGCACATACTAAGGACTCCATCGATATGGGTATTATTAATGATATTTAAGTATTTATCCATTCATTCACTTAATATTGTGGGGTATCTTAGTCTATTCTGGCTGCTATGACAAAATACCATAGACTGAGTGGCTTACAAGCATCAAAAATTTATCCCTTATACTCCCAGAGGCTGGAAGTCTGAGATAAGGGTGCCAGCATGCTCAGGTTCTGGCGAAGGCCCACTTCTGGATTGCAGACTGCTGACTTCTTGCTGTGTCCTCATATGTTGGAAGGAGCGAGGGAGCTCTCTGGAGCCTCCTTTATAAAGCACTGATCCCATTCCTGAGGCTAAATGCACCTCCCAAAGACCTGGCCTGCTAATACCATCACCTTTGAGGGGTAGGATTTCAACATATGAATTCTCTTCTTGCTGTCCTCATATGTTGGAAGGAGCGAGGGAGCTCTCTGGAGCTTCCTTTATAAAGCACTGATCCCATTCCTGAGGCTAAATGCACCTCCCAAAGACCTGGCCTGCTAATACCATCACCTTTGAGGGGTAGGAGATCAACATATGAATTCCGGGGGGGGGGGGGGGGGAGACACAAAAAGATCACAAAACG
>NW_006437736.1:3701861-3702489 GCF_000325575.1 Pteropus alecto
TGTAAAGTTGGAGCTGAGAGACAGTAAATTGATAACTGATGTATAGATGAAGTACGGTGTCCTCGTGATCAGTTGGGTGCTACCATGGTCTCAAGAAGAATGTGAATTCAGAGTCCGCTGAGGACCCGGCACTGTGACAAAGCGCTAATGATATAATGAGGAAGATGATATACCCAAATCTCTGCCCTTCTGGAGCTTGCATTTGGGGTGGAGGCGGGCATAGATTGATAATAAGTAAAAAAAAAAAACAAAAAAATACAGATCATATTGATCTGTGATGAAAGTAAATAGGAAACTATGACAGAGTCAAAGAAGGAGCCCTTTTTAAAATGGGCCAACTAGAAGACCTCTCTGAGAAGGTGACAAAAATAAATGACTTTGAAACAAGCAAAAAAGATCGCTGGATCTCTCATCTAGTGCACCCCTCAAGCTATTCTCTGCCCGTTTTTTTTTTCCTTTGAACTGTTTTACAACTCCTAAATTGTAGATAATTGATAGTGATGCAAATGAATCTTGTCCATGTATATGCAAATGTATTTTGTCCTGTAAAAGTGCGATTATTTATTCCCTCATCCTTCTGTAGAGGAATCCAGTTTTGCATATATTAAGCAAACTCATTTTTAACATT
>NW_006437736.1:3702519-3753455 GCF_000325575.1 Pteropus alecto
TTTTATTTCAATCTTAAGGGGTCTCTTATTAGTTAAAAAGTTAAGCAAAATCTTTGACATGTGTTCATTTTATATTCGTATGAGAGTCATAATTTACTTTTTTAAAAATAGAGATCTTTCAACATATTTAAATTCTATCTCCAAAGACTCTAGCGTTGGGGGTCCCTCGGCCAAGGTGTATCAGCCTAACGGTTACACCACATCAAGATTAAATGAGTCGATTGCACTGTCTACTTCTGCATTATTTGCGTGTTGATAACACATGCCAAAAATCACTCCTGCGAGATGGGGTCAAGAGAGAAAACAGGCTTTCGGTTTAGAGGCTGACACACTTTTATCAAGGGTGCTCATGAAATCAAAGAGATAACTTTTCTATCATTGTTGGCAGTTAAAAGAATGTTTAACAGAACTCTTAGATATTTTTGAGCCCATGGCTGGGATTTATTCACAGAATCCTAGAATTTTAAAAATAGCATAGAAACTTAGAAGTCATCTAGTTCAAACTCCTCATTTTATAGATGAATTAATCAGATCACAAAAGCCTAGGTGACTGGCTAAAGATCATCAAATAATTAACGGTGAGAGGAGATATAACCGAGTCCCAAACTCTTTCTACCACCATGATGTTGGGGTCAACCAGAATTTCATGAGATTCCTGACAATGCTCCCCATTTCTTTTCCCCCTTTTATACATAAATACTAACTCTGAAAAGGAAGGAGAGTGGTAGTTTCAGTGAGGGCAGTGTATGATATAAAGCAAGCCTGGATTCAGAAATAGTCTTAGTTTTTTATCTAGTTTTATGACTTATTTATATTTCTGAGCTTTAGTGTCAGGTAAAGTGGGCATAAATTATTATTAAATAATAAGCTGCCTCAAAAGATTATGATGAGGGTGAATAATAACCTATATAAAGCACCTGGCACACAGTAGGTGCTCAATAAGTCATAGCTATTATTAAATGGTTACTCCTCCCCAATAACAAAGATATATTAAAGTAACCATTTACATGCCATAAAAACTCTTCAGTCTTTGTGGAATGCACAGTTGACAGTACTGACAATTTTATGATAAATTAGTACTTTTATGTGTAAATGAAAGTCACACACATACCCACACACAGCTGTCTGTTAAAAAAATCAATCTTTATTGAATGAACAATCAGCAAACATGTCAACTCTATACAAATCAATATCCTTTCTCTACTTCCCAGTTTCATTTGGATACTTAAAAATAATTGTTATATCTTTAGACACAATCTGCTTACTTTCAAATAGCCTAAAATGAAATATGAAATCCTGTATTTTTAAAAGTACAATAGGCCCTGGAGTGTGAGGCAATCTAAGTGACGTCACAGCTCTGTATATCACATCCTATGAGTGGTAATCACCCAAGGCTCATCCCCATCAATAAAAAATAAGTATCTGTCTAATAACTTTATGGTGAGCGAAGAGTTTTCATATATAAAATTTTAGATGTTTTTAAGAAACCAAAGAAAGGCTGCTGTGCCCTCCACGTGGCAACAGAAGAAAGGGTAGGGAAGATGATCCAGACATATTGGCTCTCGAGACGGTTGAATTTATATTACTGCTATTAGTTTGCTAGTGCTGCTGAGACAAAGTACCACAAAATGAGTGACTTAGAAAGAACGGCAGGAATTTATTGTCTCATAGTTCTGGAGGCCAGAAGTCTGAAATCGAAGTGTTGGCAGGGCCATGCGCCCTCTGAATGTACTAGGGAGAATCTGTTCCAGACTGCTCTTTTAGCCTTGAGTACACAGTTCCTTGCCTTGTAGCAGCATAATTCCAATCTTCACATGAAATTCTCCTCGTGTGTGGGGTCTGTCTGTGTCCCTTTATAAGGACATCAGTCATATTGATTAGGGTCCACCCTAATGAACTGAACCTGATCTTATTTCCAAATAAGGTCAGATTCACAGGTACTAGGGGTTATATGAATTTTAGAGGACCACAATTCAACTAGTAATAATTGCCATATCCTTCCTCCTTTTAACCTTACCAAACACCACCGGTGTTCATAAACAGCATTTATTAATTTATTAATTCAATAAACATTTGAATGCATATGTGTCAGGTTCTGTACTGGGTATTGATGATGCAAAAAATGAACTCCCAGGATCTCCCATCCTTTAGAAGTCACACTTTAGAGGAAATCAGAGACACATTATGTGATAATAAGTACAATTATTGAGTACCTACTTCATGCTCGGTGTTAAAGTAGGCACTTTTAATTCAATCTTCACAATAGTGTGATAAGTGATGTATCAGAGAAATGCCTGGGGGGCTGGGCTCGGTCCGAAATTTACCCTGGGGAAGAGAGGAGTATTTCCACAAATTAGGTAGCTCATCTGAGCCTAAAGGAATGTGTAGAAATGTACGAGGTAGGGCAAAGGTAGTTGTAGTGAGAAGCAGAATCCATAGAAGAGCATTTCACAGAGGAAAAAATAGCATGTGTAAAGGTTAAGAGATACAGATTGTAAACAGAGGGCATCATTCCACAGAGGGCTAGGATTTTTGCCTATTGTCTTCTCTCCTGTATCTCCAGCATTTTGAAGAGTGTCTGGTCCATTAAGTAATTGTTGAATGAATGTAAGGGCATCACGTGAATAGAGGCCTACAGGTCATTCTCCTTCGAAAGGTGGGCAAAAGCCCCACCAGGGAAGAACCCTGTAAACCGCACTAAATATAAGAGATTAGGGCTGATGATATATCGCTAGTATTAGGGAATTACAAGAAGTCTAAGAATGCTTGACACCTGCCTTGCTCATTATCCCTATTCCCAAGAGCATAGTCCAAGGGTACAGCGTGAAGAGATCCCGAAGAATGGGAGGGGCGCCAGCTCCACACACTCGAAAGTAGGGTTCTCTGCACAAAGCTGGATTGAAGAACATAGTTTGGGACCAAAGTCGTCGTGGAACCTCCTACTCTTCTTCAACTCCATCCTGCCCTCACTCTCCGCCAGGTGCCTCGCTGACTTTCGGTGGAAAACAGGCCTCCTTCCGGCCTTCGGGGGACCCCACAGCAGAGCCCCGAGCGCGCTCCCGCCCGCCGGCCCCGCCCTACTTCCCTCGGGATTGCAGCGAGAGCGCACGCGCGCCCTCCAGAGCAAAGCGCGCGCTCGCGAGCTCCCCGCATCCCCGTGCTCATACGGGTCTCGGCGAACCTCAGCCAATGGTGAACGCTCATGGCCCCCGGAGGCGGGGCTAAGCATTCCCTCACGTGGGGCCTGTGATCACTGGGGCCGCTTCCAGGCAACCGTGACCGGTCCGCCGAGAAAAGGAGCAGAACCAGAGAGCCTAGTGGCTGGGCGAGGATCAATGGTTTTGAGATCGAGGGGCTGCTTCCCCCCAGAAGCGACCGAAGCGCGAGCACACTCACCAGTTAGAGACGCTGTAGTAAACACACTTCAGAAACGTGAGGTGCCGGTGGTCACGTGGCGAGCGCGCCCTCCAATGAGGAGCCGGAGGCGGGGCCGAGGCAGCTGACGCGGCGGTGGCGGTGGAGTCACCCGGGCCGCCTTGGATCGGTCACCGGCCGGCAACCGTCCAGCGGCCTCGACCGTCGCCTGCGTACTCCGTGCTCCGTCCTCACGCCTGTCTCCGGGCCGAGAGGCATCGTGGCCCTCGGTGGCTGAATCCTCACTCATCCCTCTCGGTGGCTCGCCTCGGGCGGGCCGCTTTCTCCTCGGGGGCCGCCTCGGTGGGGCGAGGTTTCCGTGACGAACCTCCTGGGGCTGCGGGTGCCGGCTCGGGCTGTCGTGGCGGCTCCGGCTCCTGGAACTTGCTCTTAGGGTCCGAGGCCCTCGAAGTTATGCGTCTCGTCCAGGCGATCGCGGTGGGCTCTGGCTCCTAAAGGGCGTCACACCCGGACTCCGCTGACTGGGCAACCTCCATTCATCCTTCCAGCTGCGCCTCCAGCGCCCTCTCCCTCTCGGGTCGCCTCCTCGGACTCATTTTTTCCTTTCCCCCATCTGCCGCCCTATCCTCACTTCTTGGGCGCGGCGATTCTCCTGGAAGCCAAGGTGTCGGGTATGAGCCGGACCCTCGTTCTTTGAATTTCTCTGTGGAGGAAGTCGGCGGTGACGGGCCGCCCGCCGCGACCCCGGGATGGGGGTGAATGCAGTGCACTGGTTCCGAAAGGGGCTCCGGCTTCACGACAACCCCGCCCTGAAGGAGTGCATTCAGGGCGCCGACACCATCCGCTGCGTCTACATCCTCGACCCCTGGTTCGCCGGCTCCTCCAATGTGGGCATCAACAGGTGGCGGTAAGTCAAAATCCTGGGGGACATTGATTTCCGTGTTTAATAAATCAGGACTTAACATGCGATCGGCCCAGTCCGAGAACTTAGACCTGGGACCGCCATGCTTCGGCTGTTTTAAGAATTGTAGATGCTTTAAGAATGAAATAGAATGGACTTAATAGTCCCCTGGCTAGAAATTGCTGGCAGCCTGTAACCCCTTGGCCTCCGTGTGTGAATTACGTGTCTGCGCTAATGGGAACTCTTCCCCCTGGAGTTCTTAGTGGTGGAGTTAACGAAACACTCTCTCATGTCTCAGTGTCCCGTGGGTTGATTTCCTTGGCCTCTTTGTGGCATTCGAAAGAATTGTGGTTTTTAATGTTTACGTGTGTGCGTGTGTGTGTGTCTCAGTAAATCATAGTATGGAGAAAATCATTCATTCAGTACAATTGCCTCCCAGTCCAGTTTTCTCCCACCTTGAGGTTGCCGTGGGAAAAGCAAGGGAAACGTTATCTGTTTTTTTTTTTTTTTTTGCTTAGCTCTTCCTCTCAACTCCTCCTTGTGGCCGACTGGACAAAGCACAGTTTTTCTTTCTTGGCAAAGAGGAATCCTTCTAGGGATCGGAGTAGTGGAAGAAATCTTAGAGAAGTTTGATGATCTTTTCCTGAAATACCGGGCTAGATGATTGTTAAGCCCCCTGGTAGAAATGAAAGCGTTGTGCTTCAAACCAGGCACTGTTTTAAACACCGGGGATATAGCAGTGTGGGGCGGGGGGAAGGGGGGACAGACAAAAATTCTTGTTCTTTTTGAGCATATGTCCCAGAAAGTAAGATATCTAGTATTTGGTGGTGATAAATGCTGTAGAGAAATACAGAGCAGAAAAAGGATAAAGAGTACAAGGGGCGTGGGATTAGAGTCTTAATTTTAAATGTGGTGGTTGGGATAAACTCAGGAGAAGGTGGCAGTTGAACAAGATGATGAAGCAAATGTGGATTGTGGATATCTAGGGGAAAGGCATTCCAGGCAGAGGGAACATAAAGGCAAAGACCCTGAGTTTGGAAAAGTACGTAATCTTTGGAAGAAACGGCAGAAGGAGCCAATATGACTGGAGCAGATTAAGTGAGAGGAAAAGTAGTAGATGAGGTCAGAGATGTAATAGGGCCAGATTAAGTAGAGCTTTATGGACAGTTGTCAGGATTTGGGCTTTTACTCAGAGCAAAGTGAGAATAATTGCAGGATTATGAGCAGAGAAGTGACGTGATCTGACTTAAGTTTGAAAAAAATTTTCTCTGGCTGTGAGAACAGACTGAATTGGAGGGGTACAGGTGGACAAAAAGCAGGAAGACCACTTAGAAGGCTGTTGCATTCATCCAGATGGGAGGTGATAAGCTCTTGGACCATAATGATAGTGGTGGATTTGGTGAGAAATAGTCAAAGAATTCTGAATATATTTCGAAGAAAGAATTCCCAGTATTTGTTGATAGATTGAATATGTGGTGTGAGAGAAAGAGAGGAATTAGGAATGATTTCAAAATTTTCGGCTTGAAGAACTAGAAGGATGGAGCTACACTTTGCTAAGAAAGTGAAGTCAGGAAAGTCATTGGGAAGGGTGATTGGAGTTGTCTTTTGAACTTGGTTAAGTTTGAGATGTTTGTTACACATCCAAGTGGAGATAGGCAGTTGGAGTTCAGGACAGAAAGCCAGGCAGAAGGTATAAATTTGAGAGTCATCAATTTACAGTTAATATTTAAAGCCATTCCTTCCTTCCTTCATTCATTGAACATGTATTTGTCATGCACCTGATGCATGCCAGTCACTGTTTTAGGTGCTGGGCATTCAGCATAAATAAAATAGCTAAAAAAAAGAAAAAAAATCATGACCTGTTGAAGCTGCATTCTAGTGGAGCTGTGAAACTATATGAGAACTTAATTAAGAAAGCGAGTGTAGATAGAAAAGAGAAGTCCTTGGGTACTCTAATATGTAGAACTTGTGGAACTATGGAAGAACCAGGATAGGAGATTGAGAAGGAATTTGTACCTACATACTTACCATTCTGTCCTGCTACTGCATGATTTCTGTGGAAGAGATATTGGTTCCTCTATTCAAAACTAGTCTTTTTATACCACATTTAAAAAACTTTGCTCATATTTGTTTCAGCTTTATTGAGGTATAATTATTAATTTATATATACAGTATTCAAGGTATACAACATGACGTTTTGATATGTATACATAATGAAACTCATTTTTTATTATTCTCTTTCACTTTTTCTTTAACCTCTTTAACTTTTTCTTTAACCTCTTAAAAACATGTTTTAAGTCCAAGCTCTATTAAAAGAAAAAAAAGCAGAGAAACAGAACCTACCCTTGACTGGGTTCCTCTCCTGCAACTATGTTTCTCAGTTCCTTTGTTATGAAACTTCATGAACAAAATGTCTTAATACTGGCTGACTTCATTTCTTTATCTGCCACTCAACCTTGAACCCGCTCCAAACTAGTGTCATTCCACCCCCCCCACCTAATCCACCAAAACTGTTTTCATCCAAAGAATACTTTTAAACTTTCATTCCTTGACTTTTTACTATGTTCGACCACACCTTCCTTTTCTTCTCTCTGCTTCTTTTAGAGGACCCTCCTATGTTCGTTTTTCTGTCAGACTTATTAGTGCTCTTCCTTGACTTCTCTTTTTCTGTTCAACCCTTAAATGCCTATTAGGTATATGATCTCCACCTTCTTCATTTTTATATCATTGCTAGACATTCTCATCTGTCTTTGTAAAGTCAGTTACCATTTTTTTGCCCAGAATTCACAAATCAGTATCTTCATCCCATATTTCTGTCCTGATCCCCAGATACAGATCCAGAATATATAGATTTCCTGTCTATTCAAATGTGTTATTACCTTAAATTTGACTTTTTCAAAACAGATCATCGTCTCTCTTACCTCTCTCTCAAAAACAAAAACCTAAACTGAATTTTCCGTGTTTTCTATTTTTATAAATAATACCACCATTCGCCCAGTTGCTTAATTTATAGATTAGATTGTTAATTATATATTCATTTATTCAATAAATATTTGAGTGCCTACTGTGTGCCAATCACTTTGTTAATTTCTGTGGATAAAAATGATAGTCAACAGATAATTTTTCTGTCCTCAGGGAATTTACAGTATACAGAGGACTTTATTCAGAAAATAATCAGAGAAATACATTCTTCTCTCTCCATTGCCAGTTTAGCCCTTATCACCATTCATTTTGCCTAGATTACTTGAGTAGTTTACAAACCATTGTCCCCCCTTGCCTTTCTCTAATCCATTCCCGGAGTGATCTTTTAAAATTGCAAATCTGATCACGTCCTTTACTATTTAAAATCCTTCAATGACATTTCTTTACTATTAGGTTAAAGTTCAAAAAGCCTGTGTAATTTGGTACTCTGCTTCTTTTTCCAGTCTTGGAGGATTGCTTCCCTGAGGCATTTGAGCTGAACTTTGAAGTATGAGATGGATCTTAATAAACAGATAATGGAGGGAAGGGAATTTCAGGCAGAGGGAAGAAAATTCGAGACTGAGGACATGAAATGAGGGAAGGCACAGTATTCTGGTACTGGTGAGGAGGTTCATATAACTGAATCATATGGCACATGAAAGACAGGAGGTGTTGCTTAGTACTCTTTTGGTTTAGTACTCTAGGTGACTGCCTGACTCAAACAGGCTTAAGCAAAAAGACAGTTTATTGGGAAGTGTAATTGAACAATCCAAGGAAAATTGGCTGCAGACATGGGTTGATGCTAGGTCCAGAAAACATCTCTAGGACCAAATCCCTTATTTTACATCTCCAAACTTCACTTATACTGGATTTGCTTTTCAGACAAGCTGTCCTCTGGTGGTAAAATATAGCAATAACAATAGCAAGTAAAAAGCATATGTATGCCCCAGAAGTCTCAACAGAAGTCTATGGCACTTTAGTGGCTCCATTTGGGCCAATTTCTGAACCAGTCATTGTGAACCTCTGGTTGTCTGAATTGGAGTTCTGTGTCTCATGGGTGGGTTCAGCTCGACTGGACTGAAGTAACTAAAGTGAAATGAATGGGAAGTAGGCGGATGCCTGGTCATCTAAGAACACAGATCAGAAAGGTTAGGTCATTGATGAATTCGAGGTACTGCTAAGATATCAACTTGGGAAATGGAGAAAATAGAAGTTCAGGTTTGGGGATCATAGACTTTAGAGCTGTGAATATGGGAATAATTCCTATGTAATTAATAGGTGAAGTATGACTGATGATATTGGATAGAATAAGACCCATCAAAACCTTGGTCAGTACCGCATTTAAGATGAAAAGGAACTCATTGGTAAAGGAGACTGAGGAGAATCAATCAGAAAGGTAGAAGAGGAGCCCAGAGTGCTGTGTCATGGAAACCAAAGGTGGCAAGAATCTTCTTAATTGTGCTAAAGAAGGCAGGTTAGGATGAGCTTTGACAGTATGACAATATGCAGAAAAATTATCAAAGACTTGGAAACGGGCAGAAAAAATAACTGTCCATCTTGAAAGCTGGGTATTGGACCCTCTGGGGCCTAGAGGACCTTCCAAGAATTATATTATTCTGATTTAGGGAGATGCACCTTTGTCCTTGATTTAGTGGATCTTGCTTGAAGAAATTACTATGTGCTATTCTAATCATGCTTTTTTCATTCCTTCTATATTTATTAGTTGGAATTCTTCTGTAATGAGGAGTTGTACCTTCCCTCCATTTATTTAATTATTCAGTAATTTATTTATAAAAATATGGGCTCAAGAATACTTGTTTTATTCTTTGAGTTATAATCTATTACTGTCATTGTTTATTTTGTTGTTTAAATTGTTCCAGCTTTGGCACCCATCCATGTTTTGACATACACCCATCTTATTTCTCTGGAGCTCTTCCCTGTGGCATCAGGAGATGCACCAGCTCGTCTTGTATTTTCCTTTCTCAGCCCTGGAATCAGCCACTTTTCTGAAGAACCCTGGTTCTTCTTATCAGAGAAGGATGTTTAGAAACCAAGCTCTGGGTGTTTTCATCTTCATAGTCTTTTTCCCTGGCATTTGTTTTGTTTTGTCTTGTTTTGTTTCACAGTCCTGCTATTGTGAAACTAATGAAAAACTTGAATTATATCTAGAGCAAAATTAGCATTATTAGGAGAAGAGAATTTTCTGGTGGGAGTATCAGAAAACCAGTATGTGTAGCTCTGTTATTTGCTTTTGTACATGTGTCGAACAGATTTTATTTAGTTCCATTTTAATCCTCCAAAGCGTAGAAGTAGATTTTAAACATGATTTTTTATCTATCCTTATAGTATCACATTGCAGTGATTTCTAAAAATATGCGTGGAATAGTAAAAGTCCTAGATTGAAAATATTTTTATGTGATTTGAGGATTAAGGAGGTATAAATTACATAGCCTTATACTGGTGTAAGCCTTAGAAGTTGATAACTTCGAGTAAAGACTAATTAAAACTGCTGTCACTAAGTGCTATAGTAGATACTAAAAGACCCAGATTAGTAATATCTTTGTAAAACTTTAGAGATCTTCCTTAGCATAATTGCCTTCCTTTTATATGTCCTTTAACAATAGATCCTTCAATAATACAATGTATTAATTACTGTAATAATAAATTTACACACCTTATTGTCATTAAGCTTGGAGACTCCCAAGACTAGAATTCTAGATTTATTTTTGTGTGTGTGTCTGTCCAGTGTAGATGCCCAAATGTTGATTGTATAAATGAAAGAATGTAACTCAGAATATGTGATTCTGCATTTTATTAGATTACTAGTAATTAACTCTCAATTATCTCTAAAGAGAGTAAAAGTGTGAATTTAAATGAATTTCTTTACTAAGAAGTGGTGGGATAATGCTTTGGGTTCATTTAGTTTCACTTCTTATAGTTCTCTCTCAAAATATAGAAAAAGTTGTGTATATAGTTATATAGTATCCATAAAGACCTTTTGTATTTTTAACTATGATCATGTGTATATGAAATGTGTTCGAGGTCCATGACTGGTTCATACTCACTTATTAGTAATTAAGTTGGCCCTTTTTTGTTAGTGAAAACTGCAAAAGACTTAGAATTCTTAAATTGCATTTTGATTGTTCTTTGCTCCCTCCCCTCTTTTTTGACTCTGTTACCATCCTACCCCATCCCCCACTCCATCTCTCTTTGTCCATTCTTGTTTCTCTGTCCTATCAGACTTTGAGTTTGTATTTAATATACTCTTGCTTCTCTCTTTGAGCAAAGATTGGAACATGATGTGCCTTAACTTTGAAAACAATCACTTGGACTTTTGGGTAGAAAATGAGTATCAAGCAAAGGGCAGACATAGGAAGGCCACTTAGGAAGCTACTATATTTCTCTAGAGGAGAGATGATTGGTGGCATGGATAAGAGTGGTAATGGTGAAAATGATAGAAACAGTTGGAATCTGGATAGATATGCAAGAGATAATATAGCAAAGGGAGTGGGAGTACTAAATCTGGAGTCCAAAGTAGAAGTATAGGCTGAACATGTAAAATTGGGAGTCATCAGCCTGTAGGTGGTAATCATAAGACTTGATAAAGGGAAAAGAAGGACTGATGGAAGGAAGGACCTTCACTTTGAATGTACAGAAGGAATGATAGAAGGCTATAAAGGAGGCTGGAGGGAGAGAAGAAAAAAGAAAAGGAAGGATGGAAAGAAGTTTGAATGGTAGAAGCAAAGGATGGATGTATGTATTTCCAGAATGACTGATGGAAGGGAGGGAGGAAGGAAGGACAGATATATGGGATAAAGAGCAATGACACATGGAAGAGAGAAGTAAGGACATATGGTAGGGAGAAGCATAACCAGTTATGGCCAATGAATTGTGTAAGGAAGTACTTACTACCTTACTTGGTTTACTTGACTGAGACATTGTGAAGCCCCTCTATGCTTCTTTGGTTTTTCCCTCTCTCTGAAGGAGCCCTTGTGTTCAAATGATAGAGTCACAAGATCAAAGCAGCTGGAATAGTAGACACCACTTAGAGAATAACCGCCTAGAGCTGCAGTGTACTCATGAGCAAGAGAAAAACTTTTGTCAAGCCACTTATTTGGGGGTTGTTTGTTATCCAAGGTAAGCATATCCTATTCTGGCCAATCAGGTGACATTTTGGCCTGAGTGACTTGAGGGATGGAATCATTATTAACTAAGATTGGGAGACATTGATGGAGAAGGTTTGAGGAGATTTTTCAAAGGGAAATATTGAATAGGCAGTAGGATATCAAAATCATCCTTCTGTGACCACATTTAATAGGTTATACTCTTGTCCAGTATCCCTATTTTAGTTTTCTCCATCGAAATTATCACAACTGAAATACAGTGTTGTGGTTCAAGAGCTTAGAACCTGGAGCCAGGCAGGTTGAATGGGTTTCAAATCCTGGTTTTGCTATTTGTCTATTCCTATGTCCTTGGGAAAATTACTTAACCTTTTATGCATCAATTTCCTCATTTGTAGATGAAGGAAGTACCTATGTCAAAGAGTTGTTGCGTGAATGTATGTAAAGTGCTTAAAGCAGTATGTGATACACACTTTCTGAATGTTCACAGCTGTTGTTATCATCATGTTGTCATCGTGGCCATCATCATTATCACATCATCATCATCATTATCATCATCTAACATGTAAACTTAATGGCACCAGGCACTTTATTTTGTTCTCATCTTTACCCTAGGGACCGCAACAGTGTCAGTAGGATCTGAATAAACTTTTGATGGATAGATGGATGGGTAGATTGCATGTGACTATCACTTTTTGTAACAATATCAGTATGGGAAAGATCTTGACCTTGGCCAAACTTCAGACAGACCTATATGACATGTGCTAGGTCAGATTTTTAAAAAAAAAAGAAAAAGAAGAAGAATTTTTTAGCATTACCACTGCCTTTTTTTCACAGATGAAAATTGAAATTTTATTAAATAATTTTTCCAGTTTTATTTAGATATAATTGACATGTAACTAGTTTTTTCTGAAGGAGAAAAATTTCAAATGGGACTATTAGATTACAGAAAAGTGTTATACATAGATCTGGGACAGCATGCTTTTGACCACATGTTGAACAGATTTTATTTAGTTATATGTAAATCTTTTAAAGCCTAGAAGTACATCTTATCTTCGATTTTGGCCTAACCTGATAGAGTTACGATGCAGTGGTTTCTAAAATTAGACAAAGAATAATAAAAGTTCTAGGATATAAATAGCTTTGCGTGATTATTTTAGATCAGAGAGGCATAAGTTACACAAATTGTATTAGTGTAAATTGATTCCAGAAATTTAGCGATTTTAACCCTTTTAAATCCTATTATTAATTTTAATAATTTTTCTGTATTTCTTTGGTACATATTGATAGTATCAATATTCATATTATCTATAAATAATCATACTTTTTTCTTTTCCATCTTTAAACCTTTTACCTCTTGTTCTTCTATTACTACACTGTACTAGATTGAATAGAAGTGTTGATAGCCAGCATCCTTGTCTTATTTCCAGTCCTAAAATAAAAGCTTTTAACATTTTATCATATTAAATACGATGTTTTCTGTAAGTATTTTTATGGATGCTCTTTTTCACATTAAGGAATTTACCTTCTAGTCCTAGTTTGTTGAGGCTAAATGAAAATTGAATCTTAGTGGCTACTCTTTCTGCATCTGTTCAGTTGGTCCTGATTTTTTCCTTTATCCTATGAATGAAGTGAATTACATTAACCAATTTTTAAGTATTAAATTAATCGACTTTCTGAGGGTAAGCACAACTTGACCATGTTATATAATATTTTTTATATATTGCTGGATTTGGTTTGCTAAAATGATATTCTTGTAAGATTAGCTTGTAATTGTACTTTTGTGCTGTCCTTGTCTAATTTTGGTGTCAAATCTAACCCCATAAAATGAGTCGAGGAATGTTTCTTTTTTGTCTATCCTCTGTATGCGATTAGAATACTCTATAAAATTAGAATTGTTTATACCTTGGATATTTGGTAGAATTCATCTATAAAGCTGACTGGCTTTTATGTTTTCCTTGTAAGATTTTTAACCACTGATTTCTTCTTGAGTCAGTTTTACTTAGGAATTTACCCATTTTGTCTAAGTTTTCAAATTTATTTGCATAAAATTGTTCATAGTGTCCTATTTTTCTGTTCAATCCTTGTAGTATCTGAGATTATTTTCCCTCTTTTATTCTTAATATTGCTTATTTTTTCCTATCCCATTTTTTTCCCTTAATTTATCTTGTCAAAGGTTTATATTATTGTTTCTTCAAATAATAAATTTGGTTTTGTTTCTATTATGTATTCATGTTCTCTTTTCATTAATTCCTGCTCTTTATCATTTCCTTCTTTCTATTTTTTTAAAGATTTATTCTGCCGTTTTCCTGGCTCAGTTTCGAATCTTCTGTTTTAACCATTTAAGCCTATACTTTATCTTCTAATACTTTTTTGTTTTCCATTCTGCACATTTTAGATATATTTTCTTCATTATCATTCAGTTCTAGGTATTTTCTAAAATCCATTATTATGTTCTTTGTCCCATAAATTATTTAGAAAAGTGTTTTTTAATTTCAAAATATAAGAATGATACCATTTTCTTTAAGTTTGTTGAATACAGTGTTATGACCTGGTACAGGGTCAATTTTCATAAATATTCCATGTATACTTGAATAAATACTCTTCATTTATTATAATATTATAATCTCCAGTTAGTATAACATTCTCTGGCTGCTTTATATAGTATATCTTTGTCTTTGGTTTTGAGTCATTTCAATATGATGTGTCTGGATGTGGATACTCTCTCTGTCTCTCGTCTCTCCCTCCCTATATTTCTGCTCATTTCCATCTATTCTTTATTTCTATCTTTACTTCCCCCCACTCTTCATCCCATTCCCCATTCTCTGTACTTTTCTTTCTTACCGTGCTTGGGATTTATGAGGTGCTGCCTTTTTTTTTTTTTTTTCCCATGAGTATCTTGGATTGGGATCTTACAGCAGTTTCAGAAAATTCTCAGTCATTTTCGGGTCTCTCATTCTGCAACTCAGAGTTCTTGTTTCCTTGTGTATTGTGGGATGGATGGATGGATGGACAGATAGATAGATTGATTGATTGATTGATTTTTGGTGAAGATTTTTTGTTAAACTGAGTCATGGGTTGAAGTTAAGAATCCAGAAAGGATTTGTAATTTCTTTCAACAGTTACCTTAGGTCACAACCAACCTGGGTCTACTTTGTAATGGTATGCTTGTAGTGTTTGGAACCACTTAAATTCTACGAATTTGCATAATTTTAAATTTATAGAAAATACATAGTATAAAGAGTTTCTATGTACTCTGTATCCAGTTTCCCCCTCATTATAACATCTTACATTACCACTGTACTTTTGTCAAAACTAAGGGACCATAGTATTAACTAAATTCCAGATTTTATTCAGATTTCCACGAACGTTCTTTTTTTGTTCTGGAATCTCATCCACGGTACCACATTGCATTTAGTCATATGTCTCCTTAGTCTCCTGTCTTTGAGAGTTTCTCAGGCTTTCCTTATTTGTTTGTTTTTTTATAACCTTTATGATTTTGAGTACTGGTTGTGTATTTTGTGGAATGACCCTCAATTTAGGTTTGTCTGACGTTTTTCTCATGATTAGACTGGGGTTACGAGTTTTGTAGGAAATACCACAGAGGTGAAATGTTCTTCTCATCACATCATATCAGGATTACATGATATAAACATGATTGACTTACACAGGTGATATTTACTCTGATCATGTGGTTACGGTAGTGTTTCCCAGGTTTCTCTATTGTAAAGTTACTATTTTTTCCCTTTCTATTGAGGAATTGGAGATTTATTTTCTTTCGACCCATTCTGAGTGGTAACAGGCAAGTTTCCTTGGTGTCCTATTCAGTGACTTAAGATTTATGTCTTACACTTGAATTGTCAGTAGAGCTTTTTGAAGCTCAAGCTTTATATTGAGGGTCTGTTTTTAGCTTCCTCACTTCAGATGGGCCTTAGGCTTTATCTTTTGTCTTCTTCAACTTGGATTAAATTCAAGGTTTCCAGGGCTCTGTAGAAATCCTCAAAGCTAAAGATGACTTTAGCACTCCAGTTAATCTCTGTGAACCTTTACTTTGGAGTAGTCCAGTGAATTATGTAGAAAAGTGATGTTTTTATTTTTGGGGGGGTTATTTATGTGTTGTTAGTTATTTTTATAGGTACCTTATCTTAATCCATTGTACTGTCAGCAATAGAAGTTGGTAGGTTTCTTTAGACATTGATTTTGAATATATTTTGAAACATTTGAGTTGTGGGAAACTTATATCTTAGTATTAGTATGATACTTGTAGTGATCGTCTCAGTCCTCTCCCCCACCTACGCGCGCGCGCGCGCACACACACACACACACACACACACACACACAGAGTTCTTATGAATTCCATGATTTAAGGGCATTGTTTTCTTTGCTTTGATTGCCCTTTTCTACTTTATTTTCTTGATCTACACTTCTTGATTCCAAACTCTGTTCATATGTGTTCTTCCTCATGCCCTTCCCTGTTCCCTTTATTCTGCCCCCACACGTGGAGTTAGATTTCTTTTTGCTGCCATAATACACTCTTCATTAAGAAATTCACCATATGGTACATATCAGCGTTGGTTTAGATATTGTGGTAGATGTGATTACTGTTCACCATTATTCAGTCACTTCCTGCAGGAAGTTTATGTCTTCTGCTTTCTCGAAGTCTAATTTGGCCATTTGACCTGCTTTAACCAATTAAATGTGAGCAGAAATGCCTTGGCTGCTCTGTAATAGATATATAACATGAGTGAGAAATAAACTTTAGTTATTTTAAGATACTAAGCTTTGGGGGTTGTTTGTTAGCTCAGTGTAAACTAACAAATTCTGTCTTAATTGATACACATGCTTGTCCACCATCTAGAAGGCAAAAACTGTATTTGGCCATCTTTATGTCCTTAAAGCTGTCAGATTAATTTTTCTAAAACATTTTAGATAATTATATATCCTGTAGGAAAGTAACATTGTATAGTATAAAGGGCATGGGTTTGTAGTCAGATACATCCAAATTAAAATTTTTACTTGGCCGAGGTACTTTGAAAAATGTCCTTGATGAGTTTCAGATTCATCATTTTTAAAGTGAGATACCTCGTAAAGTTGTTGGGAACATAATATACATCAAATACCTAATACAATAGACATTCGGAGAATATTCATTTCCTTACATTCCTTTGACTGTCGAATCAAGTCCCTAAAATCTCGTTCATCTGCCTCCATTAATTTATTTGGTTTGTTATTATGTAAATATTTTTTGAACTTCTACTCTATGTTAGGCATTGTCTGGGGGCACTGGCAAGTGGTGAACAAGGCCTAGTCCCTATCTTCAAGAAAGTTACAGTGAAATGGCCAATAATTCTCTCTCTCTATCTCCAGCTATTAAAATCATGTTAATACTGCAAGGCCTCTCTCTGCCATCACCATATCCTTGAAATTTTTGCCTAAATTTCTCCCCATCTCAAAAAAAGAAAAAAATCCAGAAGTGATTTCTCTCTCCTGATTTTTCAAAGCATATTAATGGTGTCCATATATGTCTCTTGTAATATATGTTGCATTCTGCCATGACAGTTTCTGTTATATTAATGAACATCATGTATATTTTCAAGTTTCTTTTCTAGATTTTAAGCTCCTTGAATATTGGAATCTCATATTATTTATCTTGTATCCCTCAAATAAATGAAATTATGTGAGTGATGAACAATGTCATTCCTTAGAAGATGTTTTAGAATTTGTGGGGGCATTTTTGTTCATCACAATGCTTAGAGGGTGTTAGTGGTATTAGTGAGGAGAGGCCAAGAATGGAAGACTGCTTGCAAGGGTCAGGGTGGTTTCTCAAAATAAAAATTGTCCTGAGTCCCACATATCTTTCAAATATTCTACCAGATATTTCATGTAAGTGAAAAATTTATTTGTATTTTTCTGCTCTAGGGCTTAAATCCATTTTTATATGTAAACACTAGGTTTTTTTTTTTTTTTTTCCCCACAATTCTAATATATACTGAGTTCTCCTGAAATATATTTATCACTTATGGAAATCAAGGAAAGATTGTACTTTGTTTTGTCCAGATCTTTCTTAAATTAAGTCTTGCTCAACATTACAGAAAATTATGTCACCAAAGGCAGTACTACTCATGGTGTTTGAGTCACCAGTAATACAACTGTATAAGTCTGTTTTTGTAGCTATCGAATTTAAAAATGATTCTGTATGTAGGTGTAGGCATCCAACTAATTCATTGTCTTCTTTTGCCATGCCTAGATATTTGCATATAGAAATACATATTACTTCTTGTAAAATATAAATTTCATTTCTCCCATATATTATATTAGAGCATTATATAATGCTTTAAAATTGTGTATATAGATAGGCTGTATTATCTGTGAATTTCAGTATTTAAAAGAGGACACTGTAAAATGTTTGTTATAAAAAGGGATATTGTGTCATGATATAGGTCCACTGATTTATAACCATTAGAGTCTGGCAAAATACAAAATTTGCTTTTAAAATATATATTTAATCTTTATTGAACATTAAACTTTTCTCTGTGACTAAACTATTGTCATAAATATTCTGACAATTTAAATAATGATTAATTTATATAAAAGCACTAACATTTTGTTACAAACTAGGAAAAGAGCATATGTAAACTTTATGTGATTTATAGAGACACAAATTGCTATTTATAATTTTTAAATTTCTAATAAAACACCATAGACTTTGGTTAATGACTGAGACTTTTCATTTTGTCTTATTATAGTTAATATATCCAGAACTTTAGTTTTAAAAAATTAAACTCTGTCATTGTTTCATGTAGAGGATAGGAAAGGATATTTTTTATGTAATTTTGATGATATAATTTATATTATTTAAGTCAGCTCTCTAGAATCAGCAAGGAATTATTTTGGTTTAAATATTCTAAGTGTAGTTTTCATTGTTGAACATATGATAAGATATATTTTATAAACTAAAGTGCAGAACCAGATGGCTTTATTCTGGTATGATACATGCTAATTCACAATGCCTTGTTTTCAGCAGCAGTGGGATTATGTTGCCTCCTACCATTGCCTTTTTTAGATGATTTTATAGACAGAACTAGAAATTCTAGTTATATAAAGCTGTTCTAGCACAGGCTGGAAATTAGGTCATTGTGACGGGAGTATACCAAACCGCCCACTGGTTGCCATAGCAGTGACCTACTTTAAGAAACATTTCTGTTGATTCATGTTGAAATCATCCTTTGGAAATGATATAAGGAAACTCACTGAGTATATTTTTTCTAACAGCAGTAGGTAGTGATCTTTAGAGGTAAAAAAAAAATCTTTAAAATGTTTAAAGCGAAGAAATATATTTTCTCACCTAACACCTCTGCAATTTATTTTGAAGCAGTATAATTAGTAATTAAATAACATTAGAACTATGTTTCTGTGTAGGCAACACAGTTATGCAAAGGAATAAACGGAGTTTTACTGCCTTTAGGCCTATTTAAAAACCAATGTGTTGCATGCAGTTAAAAGCATTATTAACTGAGCCTTCAAATTATTACAGTTTCAATTGAATAGTAAATATGCCAAATTGGCGGTCTGAAAATATATTCCTGTTAAAAGTGTATCTTATGTACTTTCAATGTACAGTATTGTATTAAATCATTTCATTCAGTATTGGCTGCCTGTTCTGAAGCACATACATTTGTAATATGTAAAGGTTGAAATTGGTGTGTTCTCTGGAACACATTGAATCTGAACTCTGACAGAACTCACTCACTTCCCAGCTGACAGATGGGTAAAGGATGAAAGGTTAGACTTTATATAGCACACTTTATATAGCACCTTTTGGTTCAGCGCTAAAAAAATCTTATCTGTTAATAAGTTAATACTTTGAACCTGAGATATTGGAGGTTTTATTTCATAGTATTATCAAGGAAGAATTGTATGCTTAGAGATTAGTTGATTCAGAGTTTTTATTGTACTGAATCTTGCCATATATATTCAAATTCACATTTGCTTTGTCACTGGGAAAGATTTTCATTGAACCTTTGTTCAAAATCACATTCGGGGGAAGTTATGAGAGCAGGATGGTTCTGTATATATATATCTGGGTGGGCATCCAACTAATTCATTGTCTTCCGTTATCATGTCCAGATATTTGCATATAGAAGAAATACATGTTACTTTTTTCAAAAATATAAATTATTCCCAAGGGAGGACAATTATAACTTAATGTCTATTAAGTACTAGTGATTCCGCTAGATGATTTTATCCTGTTTATAATCCTTTAAGCAGTTGTACAAGACAACTCTGTATATCATTTGATCCTATTTCTAATATTTTTCAACAAATTGTATAAGACACATGATGAAATTTGTTTGCCAAATGTTCAAATCAAAATGCAAGTTAAGAAACTATAGTTAGGAATGAGATTTAAATACTTTATTTGAAATCCATTAGGAGAAAGTGAGATATATATATATACATATATATGTGTATATATATGTGTGTGTGTATATATATCAATATATCTATCTATATATCTATCTATCTATATATCTATATCTATCTATATCTATCTATATCTATCTATCTATCTATCTATCTATCTATCTATCTATCTATCTATATATCATTATGTCCTTTAAAAAATTCAAAGGCCGAAGATGTTACTTTCAGCTAGAAGGCCAAAAATTAGTAGGGTATGAACTTGAAGAGATGTGAATGGGAAAAAAATATTCCAGACTCAGGGAAGAGCATGGAGCAAATTTCGGGATATTGAATGTCTGGGGAAGAATGAAGTAGTTTGATTTGGTGGGAGGGAAAGGGGAGTGGTAGGAAATGAACCAGGAACCCTAAGTTAGTGGCGAAGGAAAATAATTTGTTCTTTATTCAATAAGGAATCAGTCTTTGAAGACCTTTGTACAGGAAAGCATGCCTCAGGAAGATTTGGTGTTGTGTATAAAATGGACTAGAGTGGAGAGAGATTGTTGGTAGACAGATCTATTTAAGGCATCGCAGTAAGTAATACCAACAAGAGATAATAAGGACTAGAATTATTGTAGCAATAATAGAAGTGGTAGAAAGGGATAAAAAATAATAGATAACACATATAATCGTGTTTACTATGTGTGATGCACTATTATAAGAGCTTCACATATGTTAATTTATTTAATTCTTACAACAGTGCTATGTATGATATGAATCTTGTTACTATCCCAGTTTTACAGATGAGGAAATTAGAACTTTTTAAGATTGATTGAAAGATAGTAATTTGTTACTAGACCTGTTAAATTATAGGACATCTGTGCAATGGAATATGATGAAACCATGAAAATTAATGCCAGAGAAGTATTTCTCTTGCTTTGAAAAGATGTTCACTATGTATTAAATCAGGTTTACAGTAGATACAGTATTTCTCAGTTTTATTCTACTTTGAAGGAGTGTTTGCTAATGATCAATTTTATACCTTTTTATGAAGTAAAAATAAAGTGTATGTTTCTCTCTTCTTTACCCTTACTCCAAACTCCCACTCCCCCAGGGTAGCTATTTTTAATAGCTTGGTGTAAGTATCCTTCCAGTTATTTTCTTATGCACATGTAACATAAGTAGGTGCTTGTGATGTAAGTTTTATTTTATCAAAATGATATATGCATATAGTTTTAAAAGTCACTGTACAAAAAGCCTTATAACAAAGGACAGCATCACCAGGATGGTCTACATCCTGCTTTTTTTCTTATCTTTGCAAATCTTTTCTATTTAAAATATTTGAGTACAAAGTCATTACTATATTCTTTTAAAAAGTACCTATATTTGAGTGCACTGTACCTTTGTAATGTCTATGTGAAGTTACAGTGATGTAAATGATAACATCATACTATGGAAAAAACCACCATACTTAAGTACATTTCTAGTCCTTTTTTTTATGAAGTGCCAAAACAAAATTAATTCTTTGGTTGCAAAACTCTTTCCATTGTAATGCATTGCTTCAGTCTATATCATTTTGAACAATGTTTGTTTGTTTCATAGAGTGTTTATTGAAAAGCATAAAGAATGATTATTCGGCCTGTGAACAAGAAAGGGAAAAATAATAGGCCAATTATAAATAATCTAGGCTTATTTATTTTATGACTTAATCAGGTCCTTTTTTTTCTTTTCTCATCTTACTATCATTGACTTGCTTGTACTACATAGAAATATTTCCACCAAAAAGTCGAATAAGGAAAATTCTTGCTATATACTACCAGTGCTGGTTGAGAAGATACTGAAACTAATGGTACGAAAGAGATTTGAGGATTCTCTCTGCCTTGGATTGTCCTTCCAGGACATTTTAGTGTTGTACTGTTTAATTTAAGAAAACTGAAAATTGCTAGTTCATTCAATGTCTTCATTTTTGATCTGGCTACTATTGTGTCTAAAAACTTTTGCTAAGCAAAGCCATAAAACTAGATGTTTTCCAATAAACATTTATTGCCAAACATTATATAAGTTATTCATAGTCATAGAATATTTTAGAAAACTCAGGTGCTTTTATATTTGAAACTTGAGAATGGGCATTATGTTCTCTCTCTTAGATAATTACAATATCCCCCAATAGCATGCTCAAATTCTTCAATTATTCACTTGAGAGTGATTAAATATGACTTTTC
This sequence comes from Pteropus alecto, assembly GCF_000325575.1. Taxonomy (NCBI): domain Eukaryota; kingdom Metazoa; phylum Chordata; class Mammalia; order Chiroptera; family Pteropodidae; genus Pteropus; species Pteropus alecto. The sequence continues at coordinate 3,724,500 of NW_006437736.1, forward strand.
CATTTTTTTTTTCCAGTAGAAAATGTTCTAGATTTTTCAAGTTGGCTTTTCTTTATGAATTCAAGTTTAAACGATATCAATTCATTTAATTACTTTATTTCTTTATATAGTTTTTTTGTTTACAAATTAAACTTGCTAACAGTCACTATTATTTAATGAAAGTTTTGATTTAATTTAGAAACTTAATTAAAATACTAAGAAACATGTATCATTTTAAAAAAATTGTAAGTATGGTTTCTGGAAACAGTAATTTATATATCAGTTAGAGGTAATAAGATGATAAGAGGTAATAAGATGGTGGGGTTGGCATTTCAACTTTTAGAATAACATGATTTTGTAATATTTTATGTCTTCTAAGTATATTTTTAAAGAATTTTAATAACATTATCCTCTCTAGATTTTTGCTTCAATGTCTTGAAGACCTTGATGCTAATCTGCGAAAATTGAACTCTCGTCTGTTTGTGATTCGTGGACAACCAGCAGATGTGTTTCCCAGGCTTTTCAAGGTAATCATGCATAAAATATGCATTAAATAATACTATTTTGTCAGAGAAGACTCATATTTGATAAATAAAGTTTTTTAGGTGGAAAAGTATGGGAAATGTAAGTATTTTTAAATAAAGATTTTGTGGGTTTTTTCCCCTTTCTTTAATAAGCAAGTTATACATGGTAAAATCAGACAGTAAAAGAAGTGGTTTATAATGAAAAATTAAATCTTTCTTCTACCTTAAACTGCTAGTTCCCTTCCCAGAAATAACAACTACTACCAGTTTCTTGTGTATTCATTAAAAATGTTCTTTGCATAAAAAAGAATGCATATGTGTATGTGTTTACATATGTGTGGGTATATATAATGTGTGTTTGTATGTATGTTATCATCCCCCTTTTTAAAAGCCAAGATGAAAACACACTGTATTACATCATTCTATGTCATGCTTTATTTATATAACCATGTATTTTGGAAATCGTTCCACATTACTTCTTCAGTCTTTTAAATGCCTTCATAGGATTCCGTTGTATAGATATGCTATCATTTTTTTAAATACCTTTTACTAACATATAATTATTTTCTACAGGCTTTTTGTTAATGCAGATAATGCTGTCAGTGAACATCCTTGTCCACATATACATATCTTTGTTCACATGTGCCATTACATTAATAGGGTAATTTTGAGAAGAGGACTTTTCCGGTCAAAGGCCTGTAATGATTGACATGCTACCAATAATACAAAATTATAGGTGTTTGTTTTTTTAATTCAGTAGAATCTCTAAAATCACCTAGTCTTACTTCCCCCTTTTTTTCTCCAAATGAAAAAATTAGTCCTAGAGAGATTCAGTGAGTTACCAAGGTCGTACAACTAGCTCGTGGAAGTGCTTAGACCAGAATCTGAGTTGCCTGGCTGGTTTTTTTTTTAAGATTCATCCTTTCGTATTTACTGCCGTTAGAATGTAATGTCTGCTTTGTCCTTGCAGCTGTTCGATTATCAAATTTTTATAATAGCAATGTTTGTATTTCTAATGCAGAAGAGAATAATCCTTTTCCCTAAATGAGAATGTTCCTAATGCTGGGAATCAAATTAACACTGCCTGGCTTTTTTCCTTTGGTATGAAAGAAGCCTTTAATGTTTAGGATTTGGCTAATGCAACAGTGTTGGCTACTGAAATGTATTACGTTAAAGTTTATTCATTACTGTAGCTGCTTAGAGTCAGAATTTATCTTGGGTACATGGAAGAGTTCTGAGTATCAAGCATGTCAGAAACAATGGTAATAGTTTATCAGTAACTCATAAGTAAAAAGGTTTGGGTAATTGTTTCAACCCTATCTCTAAATTCATGTGGTATAAGTAAAATGAATTCTAAGAAATCTTTAGTTGCTTTTAAAAGAAACTTGTTTTTTAAAAACTATTTTAAGTCAACAAATCTTTTGTGTTGTTTTGTGCTTTGTTCTGCCTAAAATAGCATATTATTAAATCAAACTGTCTTCTGCAATTAGATAATGTCCTGTCTTGTCAGTTTGTCAGAGAGGCAGTAGTTTCCACATTGGCTGTAAAATATAGACATATAAACACAAGCATATACACATAGATGTTTATTATCATGATTTTTCCTTAGGTTACCTACAATAATCTATATAAAATGCGATTTTATGAAAACTTTTCGTGTTTATTTACTATGTCTAGGACCATAGAAAGAGTTAATTTCTTTTGATTTTTAAAAACATTTTTTTTAGAGGTACTACATGCATGTGTTTAAAGAAAAAAGCCAAAAAGGATATACAATAAAAAGCAGTCTCCTTCCCACCCTTAACCTTCACACCCCCATTTTCGCTGAGGGAAAAGATTCTTTTGTCAGTAACTGACTCATTTATATTATTGTCTCTGGTTTTATTATTCTAGTACATAAAATAATGAGAATTTTTAATAGGCATGTAATCCTGTTTCCCACATTGGAGGTAAAACTAGTTTAGACCTGATAACAATACCTTCAGTTTATTGGGATGGTGACAGTGGTTCCAGTATTGATGTCTCCTCTAGCATGCATCTTCTCCTCCTCCTATAGCATTCACTCATTCTATTCTATTTATATTGAGTAGATTCAGGAATGAAGTCAGAGCATTTCTATATACACATATATGTCTGATAAACTTGTTTCTTCTGATGTGCCCTGAACTTAGAATTTATTTTCAGTTAAATTCTGACAAGCTGGATTTTTTAAAACAACTTCTTTTTTTCATGTTCTACCGAAGAATAATAAAGAAACTTAGCAGACACTAGCCTAGGCAAAACTTGGATGACACTATTAATGATAGGTATTGTACATAAATGATGATGATGATGATGCAATTAAATATTGCATTTCTACATTTAGTACCAGGCTTGTCAGCTATCAAGACCATGCACATTCTAGGCCCCACAGAAACTTTTTATGAAGAATTTAAAGAATTGGTTTAAAACGTTTTCCTGAGAGCCAAGAAGCAGAGACATGTGGCTAGTCTTTATCGATAGACACACCAAAGCATAATAAAACATTTTGTTCAAAATCATAAAATAAATCAAAGAACATATAAAGGCACTAACATTTCAATATATAAAATTTATATTATCCTTTGAGTTACTTTTGATTCTTGTTTTATTATTTTATGGTACATGCTCATTTTAATAAGAAAATTCATTTAACAGATATTGAGTGCCTACTATGTACAAGTCATTGTTCAGGGTGCCAGGAACATAGTGGTGAACCAAACAGAAAAAGTTTCTACCTTCATGGAGCTTACACTATAGTTGCGAAGGAGACAGATAATAAACAAACAAGTAAATATGTAATGTCAGGTGGTGATAGGTACTAAAATAAAGTGTGGGACATTATGTGCCAAGATAAGGGAAGGGTAGTTACTTTATATGGCATCATGGAAGACATCACTGATAAGGTGATATTTGAGCAAACATATGAAGGGACTGAGCCACCCGGATATCTGGGATGTGATATATTGAAACCACAATGTTTTGCAGGTTGTTCCAGCAAAAGATGGAGTTTATTTTCCTATGCCCTTAAGTCTGGGTTGGCCTTATAACCTGTTCTGACCAGTTGCTAAAGGAGACATTGAGTTTCAAATCCTAGGCTTCAAATGACCTTGCAATTTCTACCTTTGCCCTCTTAGTATGCTCCTTGTACTCTGCACGGAAACTTGGTTTAAAATATCAAGTGAGATCATGAGTAGAGAGAGTGCTCCAACCAACAGCCAGCACCAAAGTCTGAGATGTGTAAGAGAGATTGTCTTAGGTCCTCCAGCCCTAGGCAAGCTGCCAGCTGATCGCAGGCTCATGAGTGAGCCCAGGTAATACCAACAGAAGAACCATCTAGTTAACTGACAGACTCGTGAGAATTAATAATTTTTTTTAAGCTGCTAAGATAACTTCAACATAGGGAGCAACTTTTGAAGGCGGAAGGAACAGTGGTCATGAAGGCCATGGTGTGGAAGTATGCCGTGACTTGTTTATGAACGGCAAGAAGGCCAGCACAGCCAGAGCACAGTGAGTGAAAAGATGAGATAGGGTCAGAGAGGGAGCCTGATCATAGGCCTGTATAGACCATGTTAAGGACTTTGGCTTTTACTCTGAGTGAAATGGGATGCCATGGGAGATGTTTCTGTAGAGGAGTGGCATAATCTCACTAAAGTTTTAAGAGAATCACTCTGGCTGTTTATAGAGAATAGACACAGGAGTGTGGAAGGTGTTATAAAGGCAGAAGCAGGAAGATCAATTAGGACATGGAAGTTATTCAAGAACAAGATGATGGTAACTAGGACTAGAGTAGCAGTAGAGGTGTTGAGAAGTGGTAGGATTTTGGATATATTTTCTAAATATATGTAATATATGAGAGTCAAGGATGACTTTTAGGTTTATATCCTGGGAAATGACACAGTAAATTGCCATTTAGTGAGATGAGGAAGACTATGGGAGGAACAAGTTTAAGGAAAAATCAGGAGTTCATTTTTTTAATATTTTAGTTTCGAGATATTTTTTAGACATCTAAGTGTACTTGTTGAATAGGCATTCAAGTCCTACTCAAGTGTTCAGAGGAGAAGTCTAGACTAAATTTAGGAATCTTCAGCATATAAATAATATTTAAAACCCTGAGGCTAGATTTATGGAATAAAAGAAGGGGTAGTGGATGGATGGATGGAAATTTTTAGAGCTTCACCTTCTTTATATATTTGTGTTATTTTGTAAGAGAACATTTTTAATGTAATAATATACTTTACATGCTTTCTCCCAGGAAGTTTGTGATTTATAACTTTTAGTTTTTCTGTCAAATTTTACATTTCTTAATTATTTTCATAGTATTAGTCATTTAGGCCATTTAAGAACTTTACATCCATTTAGTTGTTCACATTATGCCTTCTGAATGGTTAGCAGGTGATTGTAATACACAAAAATGGATACAAATTTTAGTGCTTAAAATTAAAGTGAATATTCACTTATTCACATGAAAATATTTTAATAATACATGCAATCTTATTATAATCAATTATTGAAATTCAGAGGTAACCACATGTTGTTTAAAAAAAAAAGACTTGTGCTGAAGAGTAGGTAGAGACTTTCGCCTCTGGTTAAGTTGTAGAAAATTGCAACAAATCATTATTGCCATCTTAACAATGAGAAGGTATGATTATGCCAGAAAATTATACTTTTTTTGTACCCTATCAGATTGTTGAGGACACAAAGAAAACTAAATATACCAAATTCCATAAAGGGATGAGTCTTTCATAGGAAAGAAAAGACCCATGGCTATATCCCTGAAAGTACAGCAGGAAGAGAAGGGAATCCACGATAGCTGAGAGTGAAGCGAAATCATTCAAAATTTTACAGAGCTTTTTGTGGTCATATGTGGCCTGACATGGCAGATTAGAATCTCAAGAAGCCCTAGTCACAGAGCAAGTTTACACCCACTCTCTGGTTCTTTCCTACAGTGCCTTCATAGAGTACCAGTGGCAGTGTGCCAAAGACAGAGGCAGGGCAGAAGAGCTGAGAGAGATCTCTTGGTGAAGTGTACTGGACATTCGCTTAGTGCAAAGTACCAGTCCACTGAAGCTGGGGATAGGACAGTAGGGTAGAAAGTTGTCTCCTGAGGTGCAGAAAGTTAAGGGACAGGGCTGGAAAATAAAGAGAACTCCCTAGCAACCATAAAGCTGATAGGTAGACAGCAAAGCAGAGATAGATATCCTACAGTTTGTAAAGCTAGTGATTGGGCTGGAAAGCAAAGATAGACATCTGGAGCCTTGTCAGTACTGAGATCTCAAGCCCTGTTGAAGAAAAATCTAGATCCTGCCCTCAAAATATTTGAAGCCAATGGTAAATGTAATTTAACCAAAACAGCAAGCAACAAAGCCTAGACTCAGCTCAATTACATACTATGTTAATTCAACTTCTAGCAGTCAAAGCAAAGACTACATATTTTTCTAGAGGTAAATATAATTTATTCCATCTTTATTCTTTTATTTAATTTTATGATATACAGTAAAAAATTATGAGACATGAAGAAGCAAGAAAATGTGACTTGTAATCAAGTAACAAAAACAATCAATAGAAGTGTCACAGTTGATGTAGATGTTCAGATTAGAATCAAGGACTTTACAATAATTATGCTATAGATATTAAAGGATCTAGTTGAAAAGTGAAAACATATGTGAATAGATGGTAATTTCAGTACAAAAATGGAAACTATTAAAAAAATGAAAATTCTAGAACTGAAACGTACAATACCAGAAATAGGCTTATCCAGACTGAACAGGACAGAACAAAGGATCATTGAACTTGAAGACAATCAATCGAAATTATCCCAACTGAAACACAAAGAGAAGGAAGTTTTTTTTTTTTCTTAAAGAAACAGAGTATCTGAGACTTGTGGAACAATAATAAATGGCCTAACTTATGTGTAACTATAGACTTAGAAAAAAAAAGGGAGACAGAGATTGGGAGAGGAAAGAACATTTGAAGAGATAACAATTGAGAATTTTTTCAAAATTGATTAAATATCAACCCACAGTGCCAAGAAGCTCAACAAACCCCAAACAGCATAAATATAAAGGAAACCACATCTTGCCACATCTTAGTCAATTAATCGAAAACCAAAGATAGAAAATTTTATAAGCCCCTACAGGAGAAAAGACATACTTAGGGAACCACAATAAGAATGTTCAGTGGTTTCTTGTCAGAAACAATAGAGTCCAGAAGACAATGGAATGACATCTTTAAAGAACTACAAACAACCCTATTAACTTGGAAAAATATTCTTTAAAAGAAAGATAAAACGAAGGCATTTTTAGGCAGATAAAAGCAGAGATGATTCATTTCCAGCAAATCTGTACTATAAGAAATACCAAAGGAAGTTCTTTTAGGTGAAAGGAAATAATTCTAGATGAAAGATAGGATCTGCAGAAAAGAAGGAAGAACACTAAATATTTGGGTAAAAATAAAAGAACACCTTTTTCATTAAAAAAAATATATATATATGTATATATATATCTTTTTTTCTTTAAAAGATTATTGACAGGTTAAAACCAACTAACAGCAATGAATTATAGGAGATAATACCAATATCGTGGGGTTGTAACATACATAGAAATAATATCTATAATAAGATCACACAGAGTAGGAGGAAGGTAACTAGAAGTATATGTAAATTCTTATATTATTCAATAGTAATATATGATTTGAACGTAGACTGTGATAAGAATGTATATTGTGATCTAAAATAACTCGAACTATTTCTAAAACGTTAAGAAAGAAGTGTAAAATGAAATACTAAAAATATTTGATTCATTCAGATGAAGGCAGGTAGGGGACACAGAAGAGATAGGCAAAAGAAAACCTACCAATGCTAAATTTAAACCTAACTATATCAATAATTATGTTAAGGGGGATAAATGATGTACTTTAAGCTCTAGATTTTAAAAACACAGGTTGTCAGACTGGAATAAAAAATAAGCAAGAACAAACTATATGCTGATTAGAGGAGACACTTAAAAAATATGGAGAAACAGATAGTTTGAAATTTAAAAAAGACTGAAAAAGATGTACTTTGCAACCAGTAAGCATAAGAAAGTAGAATTTAAGACAAAATTAGCAGAGATACAGAGTAAAGTGTCACTTCAAGAAGATGTAACCATCATAAATGGATATATATCTACTAACAGCATAAAAATACATGAATTTCAAACTGATAAAACTAAAGAGAGAAATAGATATTCATGATCATAGTTGGTAGTTTTTACATCTCTCAGTTATTGATAGAATATACAAAAATTAATGAAAGTATAGATGACAGGAATAACAATTTTATGTAACTGCTATTTGTAGAACACTATACCCAAGAATTACAGAATACGCATTCTTTTCTAGCTCATATGAAACATTCACCAAGCTAGGCTATACACTCAACCACAGAATAGGTATCAATGAATTTTAAGACTGAAATCTTATAGAATATATTCTCTGACTTCAGTAGAGTTAAAGTGAATAGCAAAAGAATAACAAGTATTTATAACTGAATCATAATGGAAACTATATCAAACTTTATAGGATTCGGCTACAGTAGTGCTTAGAGGAAAATTAATAGCTTTCAATACTCTATTAGAATAGAAGGATCAAAGAACTAAGCTTTCCGCCTTAAAAAATAGAAAAAAAATAAAATAAAAATAGAAAAAATAGAAAAAAAATAAAAAAATAAAAAAAAATTAAACCAATAGTAAGTAGAAGAAAGAGAGGAATGGAAGTAAGTGAAACAGAAAACAGACAAATATAGAGAAAATAAATGTGCAATAATCAATTTATTGTCTCTCAGTTCCCAAACCGCCCTTATTTGCCCAGCTTTGTGATACTGAAGCTGAATGCTATGAACATTTCTCCTTTGTCAGCTGGCTTGATATTAGGCTGCTGGTGGGTCTCTGCAAGGTCATAGCAGGAGTGAAGGGGCTTTCTTTCTGGGTATCATTCTGCTTTTTCTACCTAGCACACTAGCCAGCAGAGGAGCATCCGGGAGGCCCAGTAACACTTACCTCAGTAGCCCTCTTGGACAAGCCCCAGCCAATGTGCACCCTCTGGCAAGTTTCCCTGCAGCCTAACAGGCTGTTTCCACAGATCAGCTCTAGCTCACCCACACACCTGCAGGAAGTTTCTTAGCTACCCAATGGGCTGTTCAAATGAACCAGTTCTGGCCCTTTCCCTCTGGGAAGGTTGTGGGTTCCTGTGGCACCACATCCCATACAATGAGGTGTGAATCTCAGCAAAGGGAAGGAAAGGAGCTCTTCTAAGTTCTTAATTCATTATTTACTTACTTTCCTTCCATTTAGAGGTGCTTTCTGCAATGGCTGCTTTTGGACACCTTAGAGCAGTACTATTCAACAGAAGCCATATATGTAATTTAAAATTTTCTAATAGCCACATTAAAAAAAGTTGAACAGGTGAAGTTAATTTTAAATAATATATTTTATTTAACCCAGTATATCTAAAATATTATCATTTCAATATAAAATAATTATAAAATTATGAAGCTATTTTATCCTTTTTTCATATGAAGTCTTTGAAATCCAGTGTATATTATATATTTACAGAACATCTCCATTTCAGCTAGCCACATTTCAAGTGCTCAGAAGCAACTTCTGTGGCCAGTGACTATCTACCATAATGGACAGTGTAGCCTTAACTGCTCTTTTACTCCTTGTCATTGTTAACTACCTTTTACTTGCTTACAATTCTTTATATTAAATTTCCGTATTCAAATTGATGGTGTGGTTTCTGTCTCCTGACTGAACCCTGATTTAGTCAGTTAACAAAGCCAAAAGCTAGTTCTTGAAAAGATTAGTAAAATTGAGACACTCGTAGCAGTACTGATGAGAGCAAAAAAACACAAATTATCTTTATCAGGAAAGGAAAGGGAGACATCAATAAGGAGTCTCTAAACTTTAAAAGCATAATAAAGGGTATTGTAAACAACATAATGCCAATAAATTCTACAACTAAGATGAAATGAAAAAATGTCTTGAAAAGTACAACTTACTGAAGTTCTCAGAAGAAAAATGCTGAGTAGCCCCATTGTTCTTAAAGAAATTGAATTTGTAATCAAAAACCTTCCCATAAATAAAATGCCAGGCCAAAGATGGCTATACTTATGAATTCTATCACATATTTAAGAAAGAAATACAGTAATACCAGTCTTATAACACTCTTTTAGAAAGCAGAGGAGCATGCTGGGAATACTTCCCAGCTTGTTTCATGGGGCCAGCATAACATACCAAAACCCAATGAAGAAATTTTAAGAAAAAGTATAGCCAAGTGTCCCTCATAAACGTACACCCAGATGTCCTTAACAAATTGAATTTAGCAGTATTTTTAAATAATACATCATCATGATCAGTGGGGTTTATCCCAGGAATACAAAGTTAAAGATTATAAAAATTAACATAATCCATGCTATTAATAAAGGAAAAGATATGATTATTTCAATAGATGAAGAAAAAACATCTCACAAAATTTAACACCCACTTATGATTTTGGAAAAACTTTAAGCAAACTAGGAATAGAAAATTGATAAATAGCAATTTAATAAAGGTTGTCTACAAAAAACGTAGCTAAAACACTGAATGCTCTCCACCGAAGATAGGAGATAGTGAGGATAGTCACTTTCACTACGTTCTGAGAGTCTAGCCACTGTAATTAGGGGGAAAAGAAGAATAGAATTAGCTTACCAGCTCACTCTCACCCCCATATTCTCTGTTATAGCATTCTATTTTTTTTCTAATAGTTATTATATTTTTACTTACCTCTGTGTTGCTAGTCTTCTTCAGTAAGCTGCAGTGGGGAGAGACCTATCATAATATCTGTACTAAGAATTATAGTAAATATTTTGTGTGTGAACGAATACATTTAATGTTGGGGAACCTTCTCTTTCCTAGTTTTCTTTTTTCTTGTGGAAATATGTTCACTATTGTATCCCCAGGGAAGAACTGAATGATCTCATTCACTATTATTGAGTTTAGTAGAAGGAGCTAGGCTAATAATAGCTCAGATAATACCTTTTCTCCTCTTCAGTTACAGAGAGCATATATCCTATTCTCTTTTTCCACGTGATTAATTTTATAGGGGCAGCCCCCTCTGCAGGGAAGCGGCTGCTTATCATTGGAGAGGTAAATCTGTTTCATTCCGGGGGTGAAATAGTAACAGACTTACCTCCCTTAAACTTAGTATCTTTTCTCCAATTCAGTTTACTAGTAATGTGGTCTATATTTTTATCTTTAGCTCTCTGACTTATGTTCCCTTTCTTTACCAAAAAGGAAAAAGGCAAGGGAACATTATTGACTCATCTCAAATTCTAATACTTACTATCTATAAACTAAAAGCTTTTTGTCGAAAAGATCATAGAATTAAATTGCACACCACTATTTAGAAAAAAAATTTGTAACATACATGACAGAGAAAGGCTGCTATCTTTAAAATGTAAGGAGCTCTTACATATCTACAAGAGAATAATTAACTGCAAAAGAAAACCAAGCAAACATAAGCTACAACTCAAAAGAAGAAACATACAAATGGCTAGTAATAATAATAGCTATTATTTATTAAGGGCTTACTATGTACTATGTCCTAAGCAATTTATATGTGTTACGTCTTAATCTTGCAGCAACCCAGTAACTTAATGTATTTTTTTTTCCCACTTTACTATAGCAAACATTTAATAGTGTTTATGTGCTAGGTACACTCTAAACACTTTACTTACATTTTATTCATTTTATAGGTAAGGAAACAGAGAGTTTAGCAATTTGTACAAAAGGCTGAGTCAGTCTTTGAACTCAGAACGTTAGATCCTGTTTTTTTTTAGCTATTATTCTGTACTGCTTTATCATAAAACAAATATGTTTTCCTATTATTTTCATTTTATTTTAAAATTTTAAAAGCAGTATGTGATCATACTAACAAATCTGAACAATGCAACAGTGTATAAAATAAAAAATAATTATCTTATTTACACTTCTAAACTCTACACTTCAAAGGTTGCAGCTATCAACAGTTTGGTAGGAATTCTTCAAGGTTTTCAAGAAGAAACATTTTTGAATGAGATATAATTTTTCTTTGTATAATGTGTGTATGTATTAGTGGTACCATTATTGTATGTGTAAGGAGCAAATGTATGAAGAGCGAGCACTTTGGTGTACTATAGATGAGCATGTAAATTGGTACAGTACATCTGGTGGAAAATTTGACAGCATATATCAAATTTTTAAATGTGCATATCCTATCCATTAATTATTTTCAAGGAATTATTTCTAGAAAAAAATAGGACAATGCCCCAAAATGTTTAAGATGTATGTATAAAGCTAAAATGTTTACCACGAAGTTTATTTAAAAAAAAAAAAATCATTGGTGACAGCCCTTGTCTAATCCGTATGAGTTTGGAGAATTATAATATATTATCATATAATCTGTTAAATAATAGTAGTATTACAGGTGATTATTTTTTCATTGTAAAATATATCAGAGTAGATATTAGAATAATAAAAAAAAAACTTTACTATCCACTCCTTCCTGGAAAATCACTTAATTCCCTCAAGTCACAGTCTCCTCACTGAAAATCACTATGAAGAGATGTGCAGAACATATTAATAGTACCTGACACTCAAATAGCTGCTATTATTATTACTATGTCCCTATTTTCCACAGTTAACATTTTTTTTGTAATCAGAGATAAAACAGTACCTCAACACAGCAGCTTATACCATATCAACTTTCAAAGATTTATTAAAAACCAGTTCATGGAACCAGCAGGCATACGTTCAGGTATTCTAGCTCACTGTGAACTTGAGAAAGTCGCTAAATTTTTAAAATAACCATATCTGCAAAATGAAGATACCAACCAGAGTGCTACACTCTGAGGGTTGTTTTGAGGAGCAAATGAGATAATGTTAAGTGTAAATTATTTTAAAAAGTAATAATTTTTAAATAGACACATTTAGTGTAGGAAACTGGTTTTAAGCATATTGCTAGATTGTCTGATGTCTAGCACAAGGCTTGATGTCTAGTGAGCATACATTTCTTATTTACATATTTTTGAATTTATAAATTGTATATTTTCTTCCTGCATATTCAAAGTTGGATTTATGTGTAATCTTTTTATATGTAGAGTTTGAGCTTTTCACTTTTTTCTAGTCTGAATTGTTATAATAGAAAAATTATTCTTATAATTTGTGTACATTTTTGCCCCTTTATTTTATTTTAGGAATGGAACATAGCCAAACTTTCCATTGAATATGATTCTGAGCCCTTTGGAAAGGAACGAGATGCAGCTATTAAGAAACTGGCTACCGAAGCTGGAGTAGAAGTAATTGTACGAATTTCACATACATTATATGACCTAGACAAGTAAGTATTTTCCTCTTCTTTTATTATAGTAAAATACACATAAAATTTGTCATCTTAACCATTTTTAAGTGTACAGTTCAGTAGTATAGTAAGTATATAGACAAATAAGTTTTAACCTGTGAGATTTAGGTTTATAAAATGGAAATAACAACATATACGTAATAGAGTTGTGGAAGAATTAAATAAATGTATATCAAACGCTCATCATTTTAACTGCTGTGATACTTACCCAGTGACAGATACCAGAATTACAGACATAATGCACAAGATAAAAATACTCAATTTCAGTTTCAAAGCTATTAAGAGTATCAGAATTGTCCTTGACCATTCTAACTCAGCCTACTGTGGTATTGCCTTTTTGGGCTCTTAGTAATATTGATTTCATAGTTTATGTGATTCATAGGCATATACTGCCTTGACATATTTTATATAATTGTCATAAGTTATTTTACTTCATGTGTGTATGTCTTATCGGTCTAGTTTTAAGTCCAGATGCAAATTATGTGAAATATTACTTTGCATAGCTGTAGTCTCTGAACAATGGCATAATATCATGTTTCTCAAAGTATATTTCTTGAAATAAGAGTCCTTGGTGATGCTTTGTTCAACAAAGGATCTGTTGTCAAGTTTAAATTTAGGAAGTATTAAATGCTAGGAGTTTTAAAGGTTCATGAGATTAATTAAGAAAAACCTTGGTTTGCTATCTTTTAGCTATGTGACCTTGGCTAATTTATTTAGCTCTCTCGGTAGGCTTCAGTTTCTTACCATAAAATGATGGCATTGGATTTTACCAGTAATTCTTTATGAAGGCTAAATGCTAAGCAAATGGCCATAGTGAAAGAGAATAATTAGTTATTCTCAAATAGTGTCTAATTCAAACAATCATTGGCAAAGGCTCATCTTTTCTTTTAGTATGATTTGATGAAGCAATTAGTGATCAGAAGAAAACATAAACTATGTACATAGATACATAAAATGTGTATATAAGATAAATATGCTGATATTTTTAACAAGAGCATGAGCACAAGAGAATCAGTAATATAGAATCCTAATTAATGAAACTTGTTTGCTCCTTGATATAATATTGGCCTGGTTTAGTTTTTATTGATAATTAGAGATTCTTTGAGCTAAGTTATAATATGTATTTACATTTCCATATTTTTTTCTTACTGCCTTTAGGCTGTTAGCCTTTTTTTTTTTAACTCATAAGTGCTTAGTACCCTTTGTCTTAGAGGTTTTGGTATTTGCTTGATGTATGTTTTTAACACCTAGCAGATGTCTAGAAAATAAAGAAAATGATATTTAGATTCATTAACCATTTTTAACAAATTTCCTGGTAATTCTCCTGGAAGTCTTAAGTAATTAATTTTATTTTCTGATTTTAAGCCTTTTCAGAGCTTATCTTCAAAATATGTTGTCATTTTTTTATAATAACTGCATTTTACTAACTTTCGTAATAGGATCATAGAACTCAATGGTGGACAACCACCTCTTACTTATAAAAGATTCCAGACCCTCATCAGCAAAATGGAACCTCTAGAGATACCAGTAGAGACAATTACTTCAGAAGTGATAGAAAAGTGCACAACTCCTCTGTCTGATGACCATGATGAGAAATATGGAGTCCCTTCACTGGAAGAACTAGGTTGGTATAAATGGTAACAAACGTGAAGCTTGAGTTAATAAATCACTCAGAAAACCCCACATGTAATTTGTATTGCATTAAGAGGGAAAGAAAGGAGAAAAAAGAAACTCAAACTAAGAAGTGATAAATCTGACTTATTTATGTTTTCTAAAATATGTGATCTATCTGTAATCACCTTAAGATGTACATTCTAGAGAACAGAGAATATGGTATAGCCTCTATATGTGAGAATCTATACAGGACTCTCAGTTCATTTTTATGTTACTGTCATAATTTTTCTGTAAAGTAGTTTTTTCTCACGATTATTGTGGTTAAATACAAATTAGTTCCAGAAGAATGATTTTTTAATTTTTTTTATTTTTAGGTTTTGATACAGATGGCTTACCCTCTGCAGTATGGCCAGGCGGAGAAACTGAAGCCCTTACACGTTTGGAAAGGCATTTGGAAAGAAAAGTATGATAATATAGATCATGCTCATGTTTCCAAACTGGCATTTAAAAAATAACTGCACTCTTTTTTTATAAACAAAAAATACACTCTTGAAAAGGGGTTGAGAGAAATACTTAAAATAGCACAAACCTAATCGTTTGAAAATTAACAACTCTTTCTTCACTTAAATACCTTTTCCCTCCTCTTCTGATGATTTCCTCTTTAGTTACTACTAATACTACCTCTTTTATTATTTCTGTGTAAGCTGCTATCTGATGACCATAAGTCTGAAGCTAGGATAGAGTTCTTCTATTTCACCTTCATTTCAGTGTCAAAGAGACAGATTGAAGGTGTTTTCAGCCTTGTGTTAGGAATTTGGAGGTAATTTATTTCGCATGAGTATATGCTGCATGAAGATGGCTGAAACAAACAAAAATACTTTTATCCTTTTTTTTTTATTATTAAAACATCATTTGTGGCTGGAATAATAATATTTTATTCCCCAAGAACTATTACTATTTTTAGAAAAATCTAAATTTCAAACATTGTTTTAAAATGGAAAAAACAATTAACGTTATTCTCTCTGTTTTCAGGCTTGGGTGGCAAACTTCGAAAGACCTCGAATGAATGCAAATTCCTTGCTTGCTAGCCCTACTGGACTCAGTCCTTACCTCCGATTTGGTTGTTTGTCATGTCGACTGTTTTACTTCAAACTAACAGATCTCTATAAGAAGGTATTAACTAAAACTGGATTTTATTTTTCAAAGTACTTTTTAAAAAATTGCTTATAATACTTCTTTGCTTTTTAATCTTAGGTTAAAAAGAACAGTTTCCCTTTATGGACAACTATTATGGCGTGAATTTTTCTATACAGCAGCAACAAATAATCCACGCTTTGATAAAATGGAAGGAAACCCCATCTGTGTTCAGATTCCTTGGGATAAGAATCCTGAGGCTTTAGCGAAGTGGGCAGAAGGCCGGACAGGTTTTCCATGGATTGATGCCATCATGACACAGCTTCGTCAGGAGGGTTGGATTCACCATTTGGCCAGACATGCAGTTGCTTGCTTCCTGACGCGAGGTGACCTGTGGATTAGTTGGGAAGAAGGAATGAAGGTACGTGGTGGTCTTATTTTGAAGGACTCTATACCTTATTAAAATAATTTCTAGAAGTTGTCTATTATGTACATTTGTTTATAGTCTAGTTTTTCAGTGGGTAAAGCATTTAATTCCCACAACACAATCACACTTTTGGAGAGCAGAATGGTGTAATTAGACAGGAGAAATGGTGAAAACTGGTTCAGCTACACTAACGTCATTTCTGTGGCTAAACTAGCCTAGTCATCGAGAGAACTATAAGATTTAACACTCTGGACTTAACTCTGTCAATATATTTATGGGTGATCATTTTTGTCACAAAAATAATTCACTCAGGAGTTCTTAGAAATAGTGAATTCATAGTGTAAATTTAAAATATATATTATTTCACCTCACTTCAACATCACAGCTTTTTAGTAATATTTCTACTATGTAAAGTGAAGCATACTGCATTTATTTTGTGACATCTTGTGGTTATACATAACAGGAGTTGCATACATGTTTTATCGGACCATTTCTGACCCTATGTTTTTTGTATATCATATTTCCTAGTACAAAGTTGTACATGAGGTAGATGTATAGCACATACTTAATGAATTTATAAAAAATAATTCATGTTCATTGTTTCCCTTTTGAATCAATAAATTCAAAATTTAAACTCTATACTGCTAGTGCATTTTTAAAAATTATTTAAAAGTTTATTGGTTAATATCTGTACACCTGGGAATTTTGCAGTTCTTTTTTTTCTGACCTAGTTCAATTTTTTTTCAATTATAGTTGACATACAGTATTATATTAGTTTCAGGTGTACAGTGTAGTGGTTAGGCATTTATATAACTTATGAAGTAATTGCCCCAATAAGTCTAGTACACCCCTGGCACCATACATAATTATTGCAGTATTATTGACTGTATTTTCTATGTTATAATTTATATCCTTGCAACTGTTTTGTAACTGCCAATTTGTACTTCTTAATCCCTTCACCTTTTTCACCCAGCCCCCAACCCACCTCTCATCTGAATGCCAGTACATTTCAAAAGGTCATTTATATTTGGATGTTCCCTTTATGTAGGCCAGTGTACCAAGCTTCTAAGTTTCTGTCGATGATTTATTTGGTAGCACTTTTGCTTTCTTGAAAGTGTTTACTGCTTTTTTTCTTTCTATTTTTTTAACCTCATGTCCCTTTTTTTAGATTAAATTTATCAGGGTGATATTGCTTAATAAAATTATACAGGTTTCAAGTGTACAATTCAATAATTTATCATCTGTATATTGCATTGTGTGTACCACTCAATGTCAAATCTCCTTCCGTCACCATATATTTGACCCCCTTTACCCTTATCTACCTCTCCCCTCCCCCTCCTTTCCCTCTGGTAACCATTAAACTGTTGTCTGTGTCTATGAGTTTCCTTTTAAATCAGTGACTTGAATAACTTTTTTACCCTACTCCCACATAACACTGCAAAAATTGGAAAGATAAATCCTGTTCAGAAATCCACTTTATTACTGATAGGATTCTTTTCTTGAAAGAACTCATTGTAGAACATTATAGACAAGAAAACTAACTTTGGAATGTTTAGTTTTACACTTCTATGCTAGATTTTCTTTGCCTTGACTTTTGCTCTGCAGAGACCTGAAAAATACTTGCTTTGAGAATTATGTGTGTGCAAACTAATTGGTTACTGTTACTTCTGAAGGTATTTGAAGAATTATTGCTTGATGCAGATTGGAGCATAAATGCTGGAAGTTGGATGTGGCTGTCTTGTAGTTCCTTTTTCCAACAGTTTTTTCACTGCTATTGCCCTGTTGGTTTTGGAAGGAGAACAGATCCCAATGGAGACTATATCAGGTAAATCAAGAGTGATTATTATTCAATTTGGAATAACTAATCCAGGAAGAGCTTTTCATGTTTAAGCAATGCTTAAAGTATTCCCCACTCATCATGGGCAGCAAAGATGAGGAGAAGAGTAAACAAATCATTTAAATGGTATTGATTTGATTTTGGTCATTCGTAGCTAATAAATAGTTTGTTATAATTGCTTATAGTTCATTTTTTTAATAAATTTTCTTTCTTCTCCCAAAAGGCGTTATTTGCCTGTCCTAAGAGGCTTCCCTGCGAAATATATCTATGATCCCTGGAATGCACCAGAAGGTATCCAAAAGGTAGCCAAATGTTTGATAGGAGTTAATTATCCTAAACCAATGGTGAACCATGCCGAAGCAAGCCGTTTGAATATTGAAAGGATGAAACAGATCTACCAGCAGCTTTCACGATACAGAGGACTAGGTATGTCAGTAACAGACTTTGATTTGTTTCTTTGGCAATTGTTTATGTACCTATCCTTGATTTGATCTTGATCATCATTTAATAGGAATTTTTTTCCCTTTAGGTCTTCTTGCATCAGTGCCTTCTAATCCTAATGGGAATGGAGGCCTCATGGGGTATTCTCCTGGAGAGAATATCCCAGGTTGTAGCAGCAGTGGAAGTAAGTGAAAAGGAAATTTATGCACTTTATGTTTGGAACATCCAAACATAAAGAGATTGATTAATAACCAAATACATTGTTTATCGAACCTCACTATAATATGTTTTTAAAAATCTATCTTTAAAATTTGTGTAGTAAGTTCTTTGTATGCATGCATACATGTATACACACACACCCTCACTCCAATAGTGACATTTTAGAGATGGAAGGCATCATTACATGTAGTAGAATTTGGGTCAAGATCTTGCAAACTGAATGCGGAGAGCAATTTTAGGGTAAAATCAAACTCATATCATTTTCAGAATGTTCATTACTTTGTATTCTCTTTAGATATAATCAGCTATAAGGTAATTTATTAAGAAGGTCAGTGGTCCTGTGAACATGGCCAGAAGATTTATCATACACATGCTCCTGTATGACCTCTAGTCCTTTGCGCATGAGTTTTTTCTTACAAGGTCTGGTCCGTAATGGTTTTCTGTATGATATATATTTAGTTGCCTCATATATTCTTAATATGGGTGATATTAATAATGTCAAGAAGTCAGAATGTATTGGAAATTTGAATCATTATTATCAGTTTTCAAAGGTTCTAACCAAAAATAGCATGAAGCTAATTAATTTGATTAAAAACAAGGCAGCATTTGAGGAAGGCTTACTTTTTTAAAAAAGAAGTCAGATATTCAAAATTGTTATTAAAAATAAAACCTTTTAAAAAATTGAATCTTTCTGAATTCAGAAATATCTTGCATCCTTTTGAAAGAAAGAGAGCATGTATTTTATCCTCTAACAATTAGGAAGAAAGGAACAAAGGCGCTCACATTTGACTACCTACTTTGTTTCCAGAACAAAGGGAATTTTGCCACATTCTCACACTAACCTGAGGAGGTGATGGTAGGATTCTCATTTTATGACTGGGGAAATAAGCCTAGAATGGTTTGGTAACTTAACCAATATTCCATAGTTAGTAAGTAGTTGAGCTAAGATTCAGATTCAAGTTTGATTAGTCCTAAAGTTCTTATTCTTTCCTGTCTCACTGGGCCTCCCTTGCAAATGTAATGCCATACGTAGTGTTTAAAAGATAAAATATTTTATTACTAGAATGTGTTTCACCTGACAGACAAATAGTTGACAGTGATGACAGTATACATCAGAAATGTTCTTTCCCAGAGTATCCTAACAATTTGAAGTACATTTCAACAAGGTATCATTTCAAAATTTCTGTCAGATCTCTTGTTCACTTCACAGCCCGCCTTTTCTACCCACACATGAGTTCTCTGAAGCACTAAGATAACAGGCAGGTAGCAGAGGGGCTAGGAAGCAACAGGCTTCAGGTGCCTGGCTAATGGATAATGATGGTACATACTGCTTCTTAGTCCACTCAAATCTTTGTTCATTATTTGGAGTTATCTGCAAAAACTAATCATGATAGCAAGTTAAATTGGAATAATTTTGCTTCACAAATCTATAAACATGATATTTTATGATGTATCTTAATATATCTTAAAAGTACTCTAATCATGTAAATATTTGCCTGTAACACACTTTGTAACTAGGTGCTGTGAGGTTTTCAAAAGGCATAGAAGACATAAAAGCTGCAGTGAGCTTACAGTCTAAATAGGAGTGTGAAAGAGAAACAAAAACAAATTTAAAAAGTGGTATATTGTAAGATGCTGCCTCCACATGCAGTAGGTAAAAAGGGAGAGATTTTTGAGGGATGAATTAAGGAAGTTTTCTTGGAACATGGTGGGGTGGGTACCATTTGGATAGGCAGATGAAGGAGAGAGCTTTGTAAACTTTGACATGGAAATGATTGTGGAAAGATCCTTAAGATTTGGACTGTGCTGTAAAGCATTTCTCCCCTCAGGTTTCTGCGCCTTTTGAAAAGACTTTCATACTTCTGAAGCATATCCCTTTATGCCCTGTACTTACCCTGTTTATGGGATTTTATTTTACAGTATCTCACACGGCATATCAAAGGGCAGGATTCTTTATGACTTTTCTTAGGTTTTTAAATGACTGCAGAAAATTCTTAATCTCTGCAACATAAATTGCATTTTCTTCCTCTCCTTTTATAGATTTTTTTTTGTGCTCATGAAATAAATAAGCTATATGTAGATGTCTTAAAATATTTTTGTTCTTAGAATAAACAGACCATAATCTGTTTACTATCATATGTTTTAGTTTAATTTTTAGGGTTTTTTTTTTTTTTCCTATTATAAAATACCTGTTCAGCATTATTAGTCATTAGGGAAGTTCAAATTTAAACTAGTAAGAGACAGTAACTCACACCCACTTAGGGTAACGAACTATCACTTATTGCCTGGGATTGTGGGGTTTCTTGGGACACAAGACTTTCAAGGCTAACACTTGAAGAAACCTGGACAAACTGGGGTGAGTTGGTTACCCTGTGCCCACTTAAGTGGTTAGAATAAAAAAGACAGACAATAACAAGTGTCATGGAGGATGCAAAGAGACTGGAAACCTCATACACTGCTGAGAGGTGGGATGTAAAATGGTATAGCCACTTTGAAAAACAGTTTTGGGCAGTTTCTTAAAAGCTAAAACATAAATTTAACATATAACCCAGAAGTTCCATTCCTAAGTATCTATCCGAAAGAAATGAAAACATATGCCTACACAAAGACTTATATGTGAATATTTATAATAGTCAAAATGTATATCCATTACAATGTCATATTAATTCATAAAAAGGAGCAAAATGCTGATACATGCTACAACATGGATAAACCTCAAAAATAGAACGTTAACTTAAAGAAGCTAGGCACAAAAGACCACATATTTCATGATTTCATTTACATGAACTATCCAGAAAAGGCATATCTTTAAAAAAGACCAAGTGGATTATTGGTTACTTTAGGCTTAGGGGTAGGAATAGAGAATGAATACAAATGGGCATGAGGGATCTTTTGGGGGTGATGAAAATATTCCAAAACTGGATTGTGTTGATGGTTACACAACTCTGTAAATTTACTAAAACTTGTTGAATTGTAAACTTGAAACAGATGAATTTTATGGTATGTCAAGTATACTTCAAAATTGCTTTTTAAAACCACTATTTACTATAGAGAGTTTAGAAAATTCAGAAAAATATAATAGAGACAGTCAATATAAAAATGTTGCTGTTTTTCCTTTGAATTTCTTTTTTAGGCAATTTTCCCCTCATAGTTTCTTTAAGTTAGAATTTTATAAGTGGAAAATCTTTTTGGTGCTACTGATAGTATAACATAGGGGAAAGTGACTATATAAACTTTTGGCCTTAAAAAACTTTTTTTTAAACAAGAAATGCTTTTTTTAAGTTGCTTTTACTCTAAGATCCCCATCTTATATAATCTTGGCATTTGAAATTTAACTGCTATGATGTCTACTGAAGACATATATAGGGATTTGTGGTATTTGTAAATGACTAAGCTGGTCATAGCCAATTGATGAGCAAAGCTCTGTCCTCTACTCATTGTCTCTTGTACTATTATTCTTATGAAAATATGATTTATTACATTTTTATGGGAAAGTTATAGGTGATAGAGGTATTCATGAATTTAGGGACTTAGGGAGATCCTAAGTGCCTGCTTATCGTTTAGCTCTCTAAGGAAATAAAATCCCATCTTAAGGCAATTCCTAATATATTTATTGAACATATTAATTTACCCCCTCCTCCTAAAGGTAATCACTCTCATAATTTCTAATACTAGTTTTGCCCATTTTTGAACTTTATAGAATCATAGTTTGTATTCATTTTTTGTGTCTGGCTGCTTTCACTCAATATTTTCTAATGAGATTATTCTCATTTATCTTAGAACTATAAGAGGAATAAACTGAAGTTGAGAAAATGAAACTGAGGCGACTAGTTTATGACTTGGCCTATGGGCCATCTCTGTGAATCTTCCAGTGAAATTGACCTTTCCTTCCCTAGTGTCCCCATTGTGTCCTGTACCAACTTCCATCCCAACACCTAATAACATGACTTTGTACTTAGTAATTTTATGTATCTGTCTCCTCTCATGTGACTGTGAGCCCCTTGAAGACAGACCTCACGTCTTAGTAGTATTTGTATCCATAGTACCTGGCATAGTCTCTAGCATAAACAGGCCATCAGTAAATTCATAAATAAATTCTAAAATATACATAACATAAAACTTAGCATTTTAACCATTTAAAATGTACAATTCAGTGGAATTAAGTACTTTCACATTGTCGTGTGAAGTTTAAAATAGTGTTGTACAAAAATAATGCATGGCAACGAGTTGATACCAGAAGCCTTGCTGATGGTAAGACTAGGAGGAGCGCCATTCAGTGGTGAAGCTGCCATAGTCCAGAGTCTTACCTTCACTCTTACAACTTCAAAAACAATATTTTCAGCATAGAGGTCACCATTCTGTGAACAACAGACTCGAAATTTTTGAATCATGTGAATTAAAATATCAACAGGGAATGCTAGATTATTAATTTATGGTGGAGATAGCCTTTCCAATGATAGTTTTCATCCCTGATCAGGGCACCCAACTTTTCCAATTTCGAATATCCGAAAAGCTGAATTCTTGATTCAGAATAACTTGATGAGCATGAAATTATAACAAAAATAAGTAGATTATCTTGTTAAGGCCATGAGGTGACTTCTCTTAGGGCTAGAATGCTCATTTTTTTCCATAATCCGGACACAGTGACAAAAATGTTTCTCTAGAACCTTACTTTTCTGAGCTGACCCACTGTTTCTTTTTAGAAGGGTTGATATATTTGCTCAGGCTAGGTAACTGTCACATTGTCTGTGTCTCCTCCTCATTTTGTGATTTGAATTGTTTAATTCTCATCTGGCAGACCCTTATTCCCTTATCTCTAAAGACATATATTTTGGACAGGTGTGCTGAGGGAGGAGTGTGGAATAGAAGGTCAAAAGGTGAAGAAAGGATGTATATCTCACTGTTGCCCTATGTTTTGCCTTTGTGGTCAAGTGCCTAATTGTTGTCATCCAGTAAAGAAATTTTTTAAAGAAAATGATTACCAGTGATTTTTGCCTTTTAACAGTCAATATTTCTATGACCCTAAATTTCAGTTTTCCTGATTTGGGCATGTGATTTTTGGATCATATGAAGGATTAAAGTTTTGTCCTAAAAAGCATACATGACCTTAAATACAAATGCTAAAAATTGGATTTGTAGTCTTACTATATACAACTTGGAATTTATTTTAAGTAATTTTACTATGTTTTAAATACTAACAGGTTGCTCTCAAGGGAGTGGTAGTTTACATTATGCTCATGGAGACTGTCAGCAAACTCACCTGTTAAAACAAGGTAAGTATAAAGCATTTGAGCTTACTGTTCTTTCCACTTTTCCTGTTGTTAACGTACATTTTTTAAATGTGTAGGAAGAAGCTCCATGGGCACTGGTCTCAGCAGTGGGAAACGTCCTAGTCAGGAGGAGGACATGCAGAGTATCGGTCCTAAAGTCCAGCGACAAAGCACTAATTAGGTAACTATTGTAGAGCTTTATTGCTTGCTTTAATGTAGTGTGTAATCAACATAAATTAAGATAATTTCCAAAATGGAGCTAATCTCTGTTTTCAAACCAGAGAGGCATAAATTTCTCAGTGACTTTTACAAAATCAGTTCTTAGACAAGAGAAATGCATCTGTACAGGACAAAATGATTCACTCATTTTTATGGTCATCTTATTCAGTGACCTTTAAATTTGAAAAGTTTATGAATTTGTGCTCAAGTTTTTTTCTCAGAAAGAGATCTTTTTCATTTTCTTATGTAACCATGATTCTAAAACAAAGTGACTTTTTAATTTTAATGGTAATTTTAGTAGTATTAATATAATCCCTTTATAAACTTTCCCCCAAATCTTTGCCTCTTAAGTCTTTATAATTTTTTTTTCATCTATTGTGATACTTCTGAAATCTAAATTCTTTCTAGTTTAGAAATAGTTTAATTTTTAAAAAATGTTGGCACTTTTGGGAAGTATCAAAAAAGCCATACCTATATTCAGTTCAGTTGGCTATTGAATACTAGTTTGTGAAGTAAATTTATATGAAAAGTATTTATACAGTGCAGTTGCCAGTTTTTAAAGACTTTTGTTTCTTCAGTTATCTTAAACTATCTCCGTTTAAAAAATTATTGCTGGTTTTTTATTGCCAACCTAATTAGACTATATTTTTCTTGAAGGCAATGTCCGTAAACACTCATCAAATTTTTATAATTTAATTCCTTGCAATCAAGCTTTACCTAGTTTTTTTTCCCCTTAAATCACAGAAAACATTCAAGAGGAATACTGTTGCAGCTGAAATTGGTGGGGGAGTTCAATACTGTTTTCAGTTAAATTATTTTAAAATGTTCTTTGATGGAAAGCAGTTGTTTCTAATGACATTTCTGTGGTTTTCAACTTTTTATGAATTTCACATAGGACACATGGTAATTTGTATATAAAGAACTTGGTAAAAGAAGTTGCTTAATGTAAATATAAATAGTCACAATTAGTATAGACCCATCAATATATTTTTGATAATTTTTCATGTATGGTAAAAGTGTAAGTGGCAAAGTGATACTCTGATATAAAAATCAGAGTTTTGAGAGTCAGTGCCGGAAAATAGAAGGTTTTTAGACTTTCTTAAAAGACTTTGTTAAAATTTTCTTGACATCATTGCTCTAACTTTGCACTCTTTGATAATGTTTTAGAAAATGTGTGTAATCAAAATTGGTAGTTGTAGCCTCTGTTAACACAGTATATGTTTTAAAGCTTCATATGTGCCTGTTTTGACCATATTTGTAATAGTATCATGTGTTGTTCTCTGTCTCCCTTTATTTGTTCATTTACAGCCAAAGTGACCTTGTTATTAAAGTATATGCATATATGGAATCTTGTGTACTTTGTGTTGTTTTTTTCTTCTTCTTTTTTAATTTTTTGTTTGTTTTAGGTAAGGAGGAAAGCATTGGTCTGTGAGATGTGATTACAAATTAAATAGATTCTATGAATGTCATCATTCTGAATGAAGGAACAGCTACCATATAGATAGTAAAATAGTATTTTTAAGATTATTCCAAATAAGAATACTGTCTTCCAAATACCTTATACTTTCAAAAATAAAGTTACCTGCAAGAAAGATGTAAAACCAGAGATTTTTTTTTCAAGTAATGGAGATTGTAACCATGAGTTAGTCAGTACAGGGTAACAAGTTAAGAATGTGGGCTCTTAAGTCAGATGCCTGATGACTCTGTCACTCATTAGCTTGAGAATGGGCGCATTATTAACCTTCTATGCTTTCTTTTTTCTCATCTATAGAATAGGGATGAGTGTAGTATCTGCTTCATACTGCATATGAAATGTTCATGACAGTACCTGGCATGTGGTGGGATATACTAGATAAATGTTAGTTACAGGGCTGCCATGCTGTATAGCTTACTGGATCGTGCAGAGCGTAGTCTGCATAACTGTATGCTGCAGCTCTGGTCAGCTGCCATTATTGCCGTTACTATTGTTATATCCTTTTCCTGTCACTAGTAGGCTAATTCTTGCCATTTAGAATTATAACAAGTAGCTTTGTGTTTCTTCATCTTTAGTAGTGATAGATGTTTAGTGTGATAATCATTTAAAGGTAACTCAAGATAAATTTGAGTCAAAAATCCAGAAACAACATATTTTCAGATGACATGCATTTTTAAAAGTATCCTGGCTAATGAGTTATTACTGATCAATAAACTCCACTACTGAAAAAAGAAAAAAAAAAGTGCATTATCTTTTTTCACCATTGTTTATAAGAAGGAATATTTTAGTTGTTTTTCATGACATCTGTACTTCATATCCTACTGTTTGAACCTGTTGGCACTGTACAGAATTGAGAAATCTATATATAGGCTTACAATTTACCATTACCATCCAGAGGAATACAAGATTCAGTTTTTATGAGAATAAATAAGTATTTTAGTAAAAGAACACTATTTTAGCATAGGCACTGCTATTTTACACAGATATGTGATATGTTTTGTTTTATTTTTTTAGGGGTTTTGCGGGGGGAAAGCTTTTTCAATTTAGTCTAAATTGTGACTAAGAAGAATCATGAAGGGGAAAGAGAGGTATCAATGTGCTCCAACAGAGCAGATGAACTATGTCTGAATGTAGTTTTCTCCCCCTAACTATAAGAGTTAGTGTACTAGAAGCCCTGCCTATTGGTGGTCGAGGGATTTAAGACCTTTTATTCATTTAGCAAATACTTCTTGAACTCTTCGAACCAAAAACTGCTAGAACAATTGTATTGAGGGAACCAAGCTTTTGAATGAACCTATGCAAAGTCTTTATGTTCTTCACATTCATTTAAATTAGTAAATTTGGGATATAAAAGACTGATAACAGTATCATTTTTCATTCCTACTAAAAACTTCAGGATCTCCCCACAATTTCAAACATGTTTGTAATTTTCTTATAGATAGTGTGCATATCCTAAATTCTTTCCCCCATTTCTCCATCCAAAATTTTTTTGTCTGATTTTTATGGTCCTATAAGTGTGCTATTTAAATATTTTGAATGAGAAAGGCTTTGGGTAATGTTTAATACAGTTGGCATAGCTAAGTCAGTCAGTTTCAAGTTTTGATTACAATTCACAGGATCATTCGTATTCCCATTTCTCACACAGTTATGTGGGGCCCAGTTAGAGCCTCCGGCAGCACCCTAGTGCCCATCTCTACTCCCTCTCTCCTGACCAGTGATTTCAGCATGCAGCTCTAAGGCCTGAGTTTACATTCCTCAACTTCCTTCTCTCTGTATCTTACTCTAATTCTCTTTTAATAAATGCATGTGAAACACTTAATTTAGTCTGGACCCCAAGTCCTTGTATTTCAGGAAAAAGTGTTCAATAAAACCATGAATAATAAGGTTTTTGTATAAGAGTAACTCAGGGAGGAGGGTTACTGAACTAGCACTCCCCTACCTCATATACATTAGCTACTCAGTTAATTCTAGAATATCCTGGAGATCAAAGTCCATCCGGAGACAAGGAGTCAGGATTCTTGCTGGAATTAAAGTGTGTCAGTCTCTCTCAACAAAGCCTACTGAGCACAAATTGGGTACCAAGGCTATACTCGAAGATTTAATTAGCATTTCCCGAGTCCCTACCATGTGCCAAGTATTGTTCATAGGAAAATAAATTCATCAGTATCCTCAGGAAGTCAACTCCACAAGGTTAGAGAGCCATCTAGAAGAATTATGGTGCTGTGTGTTACAGCTGTGTCAGGACTGTGCACAATGTGCTATGTTAACAGTAAGGGAGGGGCTGCCAGCTTAGGAAAATCACAGCTGTCCTGCTTCCAATTCCACATGCACGCAGAGGACAACCAGGCAGGATCAGGGCGGTCTGTCCTTGGAAACATTCAACTCTAGTTGCGATTAATCATGTTACTGGTTGTCAATGTATTTGTCCTCCACAAGAATGTAAACTCCACCAGAACAGGAAAAGTACTTTTTATTCTCCATCATCTTGTTCGCCACTGTCTTCTCATTGCTGTTTCACATGCTTGGCACTTAACCGGCATGCCACACGTTGTTGGTTGATTGGGTGGACACATGAGAATAAACGGGGCAGACATTAAGCCTGGCTTTCAGGAAAAATTATAAAGTTGACATCACAAGTGATAATTGGAATGTGAACCTCTTGGCAGTTATCAGAAAAGGCAAGTATTTAGGTGAAGGCGGCAGGAAGGCTTTTAAAGTTCTCCGCTGGGTTGGGGATGTAGAGGGTGGGTAGCAAGAAGGCTAGATATGCTTCAAAGAGGTTTGGGGCTTTTTAAAACTACATTTCTTTTGTAAATTAGTTCTATGGAATTATTTGGGGAATTCTGAATGACTCTAGCTTGAAGATACAGTAGTTTCTGAGTTACTTCTACGTTTTTTCTCACGGGCTCCTGACATTCCCCAAGGGACAAAACGACTGAAACTCCGACTTTTTCAAATACTGGGAAGGAAATGGTGTGAAATTGCCACAGGCAGAAACTGCCGGCACCAGGCGACAGCCCTCGGAAAGCTGGTTCCCAGGCTGGCCCAGCTCTGCGAGCCCCACCCCGCCGTGCGGCGTCCGCGGGCGTCGGGAGGGTCACGTTGCCTGTGTCCCGCGCCCTGATTGGCTGCAGCGGGGCTGCGAGGGCGTGCGCCTGCGGGCTCTCGGGTCTCCTGTGCCCTGTTGTCCGTGGGCAGAGGGGCAGGTGGCCTGCTGGGCGCTGGGGACCCTGAACCTAGTCCCCAGCCCTCGGGAAGACGATTAGCCACGGGGATCATCGGCCGGATGAGGGAGGAAGGACAGAGCCAGGGACCCAGGACTCACTGCCCCTTAAGGAGTAGACACAGACAGGTGAGTCGCGATCTTCCTCCCCGCGGGGGGTGGG
>NW_006437736.1:3753505-3779056 GCF_000325575.1 Pteropus alecto
CGAGAGGCAGGGGTCTAGGGCCGCCCACCGCGAAACCGCCCTCCCGGCCCGCCGCTCAGCTCCGCCGGGGCGCCGCAGGTCCCGGGTCTTTCTGGAGCAGCTCAGGCGCCACAGGATGGATGTGTGGGTTTCGTGCGCTCCGAGATCTTTTTACTTGGGTCTTCGTTTTTCCTGGCTTATAAACATTGGGGTTATTTGAAACTGTCGGTAGATCGTACACGTTATAAAAGTAGAATTTAATCGAAGTTGCTGGTGTTTATATGTTATGCATATTACAGAAATGGATTTCACTCCTGAAAAATGTCTAAAAAACATGAAGTTTCTTAAAATAGCCTACATGGTGTTTTAACAAACATTTACCAAAAGCATTATATCTGGACTCTGGAGCCAAGCCGTTGGGTTTGAATACAAGGCCTGCCCTTTATTAGCCGAGAAACCTTTACCTGCAGCTGTGTTCTCATCTTTGAAATGTGTTGTTGTGATGATTTACTGAGTTTTCTGAATATTGTGTGATTTATGATATCAACTAATTTAATCTTCACATCACCCAGGATGTAGTGTTCCCATTTTCCTGATGCTCAAACACAACTAATGACCAGGAACTAAGTCCAGGCAGCTCACAGTTTTAGCCACTACATTAAGGTGCTTCATGAACTTGGTTTGTCAGTTCCAATTGACAGGCACGGATTTTTGTTCCTCTGTGGACCAAGTTCTTTGCTGGGTGCAGGGGGTAAAGTAGAAGAGCACTCAGACCCTGCCCTCCTGGTGCCTTCAATCTAGTACAGATTGTTCACAGTTGGGCTGCAGGGCACCCATGAATCCTGCCACAATCTTTTGCAAACTGTGGATATGAGTCTTTTTTTTTTTTTGAATGAGAGTCTATGGCTCTCATCAGATGGGTCTGTAATCCAAGGATATGAAGAAACATTTTAGCAGAAGAGCTAGTGTTAGCATAATGCCATTGCGTGAGTGTTTTAAAAAAAAAAAAAAGCCAAAATACTGGTTGAATAAATAACAAACTTAAGGGAGTATAGTGCTACAGTAGGGTCAAGAGCAAGGTGCCATGGAGGAGCACATACTAAAGTCACTTGCCTAGGAATGCCTCCTAGCGTCACCGATGTCAGCCAGGTGAAGGTTAGAGAAGCAATTCATAGAACACAGTGGTGACCAGTCTGTGCCCTCATGGAGGGTGAGACAAAAAACACATGAACAGCTGCAGCTATGACAGGTGGCACAGAGGAGCGGTCCATGATTCCACGAGAGCCTATAATGGGAACAGGAGGCTCCATCTATTCATGGAGGTCATGGAAGTTTCCCCAGGAAAGTGACACTTAACCTCGGAGTTAGGGGCACTTTGAGCCTGGAGAACAGTCCTCAGTCTTCAAAGACCCTGTGGTGGGAACAAGTGGAGCACCAGGGACTGAAAGGAAGCAGGTGGTGGCTCGTGCAGGGAGAGGGGGACGGGAATTTGGGTGGCAACAGAGCCCAGACAAAGAACCCTTGTAGGCCATGGCAAGGTATTTTTATTTTGTTTTAAGTCTTTATCCCAAAGTGCCATTGAAAAGCTTATTGTAGGGAGGTGACAGGATCACATTTTGAGAAGCAGCTGGAGAAGTACCCAAGTGGATTAAGTGAAGCCCTGGACAAGGACAGGATCAGAGGAGAGAGTCTAGAACCGAGCCTTGAAGATGAGCCTCCAAAGGAGACAGATAAAGGAAGGTCCGATATGTAGAAAGGAAGGAGGAGAACTGGGAGAATGGGAAATCCTGCAGGTCAAGTGAGGGAGATTTCACGGAGAAAGTGGTCAACTGCGCCGATACCGCAGAGGTCAAGCGATAGGAACTAAAGCTACTCATTGGCTCTAATCATATGGGAGTTGTTTTTATTGGAAGCCATATAAGTAGGAGGAGAGAAAATGGAGAAAAAGGAGAATTCACAAGAATTAACTGAGGGGAAGAGAAAAATAGGGTTTTAGCTGGAGTGGCAGTGAGAGGAAGAACCACTGAGGTGAGGGTGGGAGCCTCAGAGAGGAGGATACAGATGAAGGAGCGGATACATGAGAAAGAAGGGCTCTGCGGATCCCAGGCCAGAGGGGCTGGGGTTGAGATCAGCGCGCCTTTCTAGAGATTACCAGGATAATGAAAGGTGTTAAGTGCAGGGAAGAGGCTATAGCAGGAGGTTTATGTTTGGTGTGACGAGTTGCTCTCCTTTCTTTGTAGGAGTGGCAAGGGTATTGGTTAAGAGTGAAGGAGGGAATGGGGTTCGGGGGAAGCTGGAGATCCGAGTTGAGAAGATTTGACATAGTTGGTAGGGGATGTGCAAGAGTGAATTGACCAGGTATTGTTTTAGGTTGGAGCCAAGTATGCAGCAAGGCCAGAAAGTAGCCACTTGGCTCATTCAGGGAATTACAAAGTAGTAGGGGAATAAGAATGGAAACTAGCTAGAAACAGAAGCTACATTTACTGTATAACAAAGGAGGCATCACAAATCATGGGGAATGGAAGGATTGTTCAGAAATAGTGTTTGGAGATAGCCAAACTTTGATAAAATCTGTTCAGATTCTTAGCTCGCAGTCAAATTCCAAATGAATTGAAAGAGCTTTTAAAATTCAAGCAAAAATATATAAGGAAATATTGATGAATATTTATCTAATCATCTGATGCTTAAGAGCAGTAGGAATCATGAAGGAAAACTTCCCTGACCCTTTGCCCACTTAAATTAACCACTTTGTTCTGACACATACTATATATATATGAACCTTAAAGACATTCTAAGCCAGAAATAAAGGACAAATATTGTATGACTGCACTTACATGAAGTATTAAGAGTAGGCAAATTCATAGAGAAGAAAATAGAAGTTATAAGGGGCTGAGAGGAGAAAAGAGTAGGGAATTATTGTTTAATGGGTACAGAGTTGGTGTTTGGGATGATGCAAAAGTTCTAGAAATAGTGGTAGCAGTTGTGCAGTATTTTGAATTTAGTTAATGTACACTTAAAATGGTAAATTTTATGTTACATATATCTTGCCACTAAAAAAAAAAGTAACCAGTTTGGTATGCTAAAACTGGAGAAAATATTTACAAAAATAAGATTATCCTTAAAATATTTAAGAGTTTGTATACAAGAAAAGCAGAAAGATTGCCATTTAAAAAGGCAAAAGGCAGTAATAATTCACAAAAGGAAATGAAGATGGTCAAAATAATTTAAGAAATGGTTAGCCTCACTATTAAACTGAAGTTAAGTTAGTGTTATATTCATTTTTCACATATTAAAATTAAAACTGATGACTCACTAATACTGCTTGTGAGAATGTCAATTGAAATAGTTTTTCTGGATAGTAAATCAACAACTTAGCTTTTCAAATGTTCACACATCTCCTCTATAGTAATTCTACTTCTAGGAATTCATCCTAAAGGAAAAAATAGGAAATGTGGACAGATATTCAGCATATACCAAAGAATTACAGAGAGCCCAAATGCTAGAGAACAAATTACAGAATTATAGTAATCCCATATATCATGCACTCATTTAAAATATTTAGAGCGTGTTCGATGCCAAAGATAGGTACAAGTGGATAAAATAAAAGAATAAATTGTATATACGTTGGGTGTTGATTACAGAGGAGTCACAACCCTTGTGCTTTTCACTTTTGCAGTCAACCGTTTGTTCATCCCAGAGAGAATGAGATAGAGCAAGACATAATCAACAGCTTTTATTGTTCAGACAGCTCACCTGAGCACATGATAACTTCACTCCGTAGTAAGCAGGAAATGGGAGTCAGTCCGCATTTCCCTTAGGTTCACTGGGGCAGGAGCCTCATGCCTGTGTTAAGTGTTGAATATTTGATGATCTGTCAATTTTTGTAAGGTGACCCTCACAGCAAGCCAGCTCCTTCATCTGGCGCTTAGCCAACACTGGCGTGTGTTCCTCCTGTTGGTGTCCAGTGTGGGGCCTGCTTAAGAAATTTTCAAGGAAAATTCTGAGTTTTTGTAATTTTCACTTTATTGGCTGAGTTTAGAACCTCGCTCACATATAAGGCAACTTTATATATTTTAAAAGTATAATAAACATGGAATGAAACTGGACTTATATATCAAAATATGAAGTTTTCTGTAGGTGGTAGGATTATGAAAACTTTTTTTCAGTTCCTATACTTCTCAGAATTTGGCAAATTCTCTGTGGTGAGAATGTATTGCTTTTATAAGTAGTTATTTTGGATAGCCAAAGCACTTAAAATGCGATTTTTAGTAATTCTTTGTAAAAAATTTACTTCTGTCTAAAATATAATTTAAAGTCATATTACTATAAGAATTTTAGCTACAGGTCTTTCCTAGTAACAGAAATAAATGGAGGCTCTGTGTGAAGTACCTGACATGCATTTTTAACCCTTGCAATATTCCTGTAAAGTTTACCTGCCGTGCTCTCCATTTTACAGATAGTACTATTGTGATTATAACTAATGTGTATTGAACATGTATGATGAGGCACTGTTTTCATCACGTTTGTTTACTTGTTTAATCTTGAGGCCAATCAACTTTCCCAAGATGATCCCATAAATTAGAGCCAGGACTGCGTGTGGACAGTTTGGCTGCAGAGCCCACACTCCTTCCAGCGTGTGGTACAGATGAGCGGCCCGAGCTTGTGGGCCCCCTTAAACAGTGGTCGCGTGGGGCTCCAGCCTAGATCCGCCTCTGCCCTTCCTCATTGTACCTCCTTCTTTCTGTGAAAATCCATGGTCTTCTTAGAAACTTAAAAAAAATACTTTCATATTTACATCTTGGCTATTAAGGAATCACCTGAAGGAAACTCTGGTTGAACCACGAGAAGTAAAACAGAAGCTATGCCTACAATTATTTTGGACATTTTGGACATCGCAGGCACTAACAATGAGCTGTCACAAATAGTAAACCAAAATGAGAACATCGTTACCTGTTATTTTTTTTCTTTAAAAATAAGCATTTCTTTGGATGAGTTAAGACAGGCTTGAAAGGCGAAGAGTCCTTGGCAAACATGGCAAGAGCATTATTAAGGGCAGGGATCGGAAATCGCTTTTTTCGATTTAACTTCATACCTACAAATTATAAGGGAAGGCTGCTGAAGGAGTTAGATAAATACCTCAGCACTACGCACTTTTGTGGTAGGACCAAAGAAACACTTAACTCTCAGGCACTGAAAGTTAGAACAAACTGGGCATGTTTTCATTACTAGAGACGTAATAGTGCCAAAGGCTGCAATGCATTCGGCACAGTATAACCATCTCTAGGTGCCTAAAGTAAAGCTGTCGAGTGGGGACAGCTGGTAGACTGTTCTCAAAGTCAGTCCCCATTCCACAGCCAACATGATCCCCCATCGGCTCCACTGGGGCAGTCACATGGCATTTCTCATTTTACCTGGCTCAGACTTATTTTAAATAAATTAACTGACAGACTTCCGGTAATAGTTATTCAGCAAAAATGTTTGCTCTAAAATATAAAATTAGAGATGACCCTACTCCCTCTTTCTTGGTAAGTTTTTACTTCAGCTAACCATCACCTTGAGAATGTAAAACCTTAAAAAATGTAAACTGTTAACAAAAAAAACACTATGTATGTAATGTAGACCTAAAGAGAAACATATCAAAGTTGTAGGAGGAGGAATTTGTATCAAAATAATATCCAAGGTCTGTGAATCATTGAACTTTTTGTGGGCTTATTACTGATCTGTAAAATAAAAATAACTACTTCACAAGGTTGTTGCAAAGCTCAAATAGACAATGTATTTATAAAGAGGTATAATTCCTTTAAAAATTAAGAGGATATATGTAATATTCCATGTGAGTAGTTTTCCTAATTTAAATGTCTCTTTTCCATGCTCAGTTACAGCTAAATTTGTGTTTGTGTTCTAGAAGTCAGCACTCCTTATGTTAAAACGTGTATTTTCTTTCTTACAGGCACCATGAATACATTCTGAGTCCCAGGACGGTGGGGAGTAAGCCAGTGGATTGCAGGCATGTTGTGGAAGCTGCTGATGAGATCCCAGCCTTGCAAGCTGTGTTCTTTGAGAAAGGTGCTGTCGGCTCCCAAACACAGACCTATTTTACCATGCTTCACCTACACAACCGATAACCAGTCAAAAAAAGAAAACAAAACAACAGTGGAAAAACTCTATAAATTTTCAGTGGACATCAGAAAAATTCGCAGATTAAAAGAATGGGTACTTTTGGAGGATGAAACCTATGTGGAAGAAATTGCAAGTATTTTACAACAACTAGGTGCCGATGAGACGGCTGTAGCCAGTATTTTGGAACGCTGCCCAGAAGCAGTTGTCTGCACCCCAGCCGCTGTTCACACCCAAAGAGAACTCTGGCAGTCAGTCTGCAAAAGCGAGGAAGAGTTAGTCAAGTTAATAGAACAGTTTCCAGACTCTTTCTTTACTGTTAAACACCAGGAGAACCAGAAGCTGAACATTCAGTTCTTTCAAGAGTTGGGACTCAGAAATGTGATCATCAGCAGATTTTTGACAACTGCATCTAGTATTTTTCATAATCCTGTTGAGAAGAATAAGGAAATGATAAGGATTCTCCAAGAGAATTATCTAAATTTAGGTGGCTCTGAAGCCAACATGAAAGTTTGGCTACTAAAATTATTAAGCCAAAACCCATTTATTTTGTTAAATTCTTCTGCAGCTATAAAGGAAACACTAGAATTTCTCCAGGAGCAGGGTTTCACAAACTTTGAAATTCTCCAACTTCTGTCCAAACTCAAAGGGTTTCTTTTTCAACTTTGCCCAAGAAGTATACAGAACAGTATTTCCTTCTCTAAAAATGCTTTTAAATGCACAGATCATGACCTAAAGCAACTAGTTTTGAAATGCCCTGCCCTTTTATATTATTCTGTTCCCATTTTGGAAGAGAGAATCCAGGGATTACTGAAAGAAGGAATTTCCATAGCTCAGATAAGAGAGACGCCAACGGTTCTTGAATTAACACCGCAGATAGTACAGTACAGAATAAGGAAACTGAATTCCTTAGGCTACAGAATAAAAGATGGACATCTAGCAAATCTACATGGAACGAAAAAAGAGTTTGAGGCTAACTTTGGTAAAATTCAGGCCAAAAAAGGAAGGCCATTATTTAACCCTGTGGCACCATTAAATGTTGAAGAGTAAGGAAGTTGCTTCTTTCTGGCGGTGTAGAGTGAAACAGTGATTCAGGCAGTTTACAGGTACCAGTCATTTTAAGAACCTGCTTAGCTTCTGAATTGTGTGTAAATTACCTCTAAATTATTGGACTCGTTTGCTCTGTTTTAAAATATAAATTGCCATTTTTTAAATAAAATTGGAATTTTGACCTTAAGCCTTTTTTTAAAAAAAACTCTCATACTATTAAATGGCACACCAGTGTGCTATGTCATAATTGAAATCATTTCTAAGAAACTGACAAGTACAGTCCCTTAATTCAGTCTGGATACTTTTTTTTTTCACATAGCACATTTCATCTGGGATGCAGATCCAGACTTCTTCACCACCACCAGCTCTGTAGCATCACTCTACTGAGGTCTGAGTTCTGTAACTTAGTTTTAAGTGAAACATCTGCAGACTTCTAATACATTTTTCAGAGAAAGCTGATTTTATTTCCCGGTTGGAATAAGTGAATATCTTTGAGAACCAAGTATTACTAATCCAAAAAGAACCATTAGAGCTTACTTATATTTAAAATTGACCATTTTATATCTCATGAAACACTTTTATGTGTATTCATTACTTTCCCTAATTTTCAGATGAAGAAACAAGCTTAGAAAGTCCACTTAGCTGCCAAGTGACAGAGCCCAGATTGACCATGGTCTGACTTCTTTTCAAACCTTGTGAGTAGAAAAAGGATTGCTTATGAGTTGGCATAAGAAAACTCACCTCTACCTGACCTTCCAAAAGAGTGAGTACCAGCAAATTTAGGGATTTTAATTAAAACTTCTCTAAAATTCCTTAAATTTGAAATGATTTATTTTATATGCATTTGAAGTAAATGAGGCAGTTTAAAACTTCCTGAAAATCTGTTTGCCTATAGAAGAGATAATGTGTGAGGATCATTATTGATTTTAGTAGCATTTCACATTTCTATTTCTAAATCTTGTTCCAAGATAAACATTATCCAGATAAAGACTGGCTTGCTTTCAGCTGTGGAGTTTGAACTTTGTAACAAATACACAACCAGTTGCCTGACACTCAAATATCTGTGCACTATGCGTACATGGCCATAAGGAAAAAATGATGAAAAATGCAGGCCATGTCTTCAATTCAGCAAAGCCAAGTAACCCTCCCTATCCATATCTATTCAGTTCCTTAGGAGAGTGAAAGAAATCTCTCTGCAGCACCTACTAAGCACCAGCTGAGCACATTGTGCTTTGCAACCGTAAGAATTTGGTACTGTTGTTTACTGTTTGACTGATGAGGGGACTTGAGCACAGTGAGGGTAATTCACTTACCCAGTCACGTGGGAATGTCTTTTCAAGGAAAAGAATGGCAGCCAGTATGGTCGGGGCAAGACTGAGTGTCACGGAGAGTGGTACAAAATGAAAGATGACCATCACAGGTCCATCTGAGGAGCAGGGTCTCATCCTAAGTGTGATGGAAAACCCGTGCAGAAATGTTAGTTTGTGCTTGTTCTGAAATCATCAGCGGTGCTCGCACGCTCAAGTGTCTCTCAGCTTGGAATAGATTATATGGTCACCTTTTAGATGTCAAATAGACAAATGGTGAAGTTGGAGTTGTAAGAAGTCAGGAGTAGAGGTCATCTGCATATCTGCTTATCTGTGGTTATTTAAAACTATGACTCTAGATGAGCTGGCACAGAAACAAAGTCTAGATTTGTAACAGTGACTGGCCAAACCTGGAAAGGGTTGACCAGAGGCAGAAAAAGAGGACAGGAAAAGAGGACATGCCACGGAGGGGTCAACCAAAACAAGTGACCAATGGATTCGGCAAAAAGGAAATCGTTAGTTGGCCCTATCAAGAGTGATTCGGGTGGAATGAGAAAGGTAAGAAGGCAGCCGGAGTGGGTTGAGAGAACACAAGATGAGGAAGGGGCAGAACCTTAAAGTTTTTCAAGAAACTTTGCTGCGAAGGGAAGCAGAAAAATAGACTGTGAGATTAGTTTTCTTTAAGGAGAGCAAATACTAGAACATGTTTATATGCTGATGGATATGACCCAGAAGAGAGAGAGAGACGGATGAGAGATGGAAAACTGCAGTATCAGCATCCTTGAGGAACTGAAGGTGGGCTGACTTTGGTAAGAGCGGAGGTACTAGTCCTGGTCCTTGGAGAGAGGGAACAGAGGCAGGCAGACTGAGAGGATGGCTGGTTGAGAGGCAGGAGAGTCACTGGTTAGAGGAGGACAGTATGGGAGGAGGGGAGAACAATAGGAGGGCTGGAAAGAGGAGATAGGAAATAGTTTCGAGTAATAGGAAAGTGAACATACAAGAGGGAGGGTGTGTGTGTGTGTGTGTGTGTAAAAGAAAGTTCAGCAGAGTTGAATGACCATGTGTGCTTTGTGGCCATTAATTTAAAAAAGAGCCTCATCAGTACAGCAGCGAAATTTAGGTGTGCAGGCAGAAAACCTAGAGGCAGTTACGGTTTTAGAAACACTTGTAACTTACTCTAACTTGAAAAGATTTTTAAAAACCCACATTCATGGTCAAACATGCAGTATATTGACTTTATTTTCCCTTAGATCAAATCCTATTCCATGTTTTCTTTGGTAAGCCTTTGAACTTCTCTGCGTTTTTCTATTTTTTGCATTCTTATTCACGTCTATGAATAAAATTTAAAATATTCAAAATTGACAACGTAGCAGGAGATATTCTTGAGTCAACTTGAGTCAAATTTTATTTCCTGTGTGAAAAAAGGGCTCTAACAAAATCATTTCCTTTAAATAATGTGTATAATTACACTAAATTCATTTCCGTAGCAAAATGTAATTAGCTGCCAAAGTAAACACGATCACCTGGAAGACTCCAATGGGCTCACACTGGTTAGACGGCCTGGTAAATCAAGCACACAGACAGCACTGAACGCCAACACAACAGCGAAGGACTAGTTATCAAGTAGCCCCATTTCTGCTTATGAACATAAGCTGGAAAAGTTGTGACTTACACTAATTCAGAAGTGATATGGGAAGGGAAACTAACACTGAAAGTTAGCCTGTTCCGTATTTGTAAAGAGAATAAAGGTACTTTCCTCATATTGATTAAATCAGATAATGTATGGGTATGGGTATGTAGATGCCAGTAAATATCAATTTTCTACCTTCCTCCACTGGTGCCCATTCCTTTGAGTCATTTCTGTCCAATGAGAGGTGTAAGATGGTTCCAGTTACTTAGCACAGAAGGGGTTGACCAGAGGCAGAAAAAGAGGACAGGAAAAGAGGACATGCCACGGAGGGGTCAACCAAAACAAGTGACCAATGGATTCGGCAAAAAGGAAATCGTTAGTTGGCCCTATCAAGAGTGATTCGGGTGGAATGAGAAAGGTAAGAAGGCAGCCGGAGTGGGTTGAGAGAACACAAGATGAGGAAGGGGCCGAACCTTAAAGTTTTTCAAGACACTTTGCTGCGAAGGGAAGCAGAAAAATAGACTGTGAGATTAATTTTCTTTAAGGAGAGCAAATACTAGAACATGTTTATATGCTGATGGATATGACCCAGAAGAGAGAGAGAGACGGATGAGAGATGGAAAACTGCAGTATCAGCATCCTTGAGGAACTGAAGGTGGGCTGACTTTGGTAAGAGCGGAGGTACTAGTCCTGGTCCTTGGAGAGAGGGAACAGAGGCAGGCAGACTGAGAGGATGGCTGGTTGAGAGGCAGGAGAGTCACTGGTTAGAGGAGGACAGTATGGGAGGAGGGGAGAACAATAGGAGGGCTGGAAAGAGGAGATAGGAAATAGTTTCGAGTAATAGGAAAGTGAACATACAAGAGGGAGGGTGTGTGTGTGTGTGTGTAAAAGAAAGTTCAGCAGAGTTGAATGACCATGTGTGCTTTGTGGCCATTAATTTAAAAAAGAGCCTCATCAGTACAGCAGCGAAATTTAGGTGTGCAGGCAGAAAACCTAGAGGCAGTTACGGTTTTAGAAACACTTGTAACTTACTCTAACTTGAAAAGATTTTTAAAAACCCACATTCATGGTCAAACATGCAGTATATTGACTTTATTTTCCCTTAGATCAAATCCTATTCCATGTTTTCTTTGGTAAGCCTTTGAACTTCTCTGCGTTTTTCTATTTTTTGCATTCTTATTCACGTCTATGAATAAAATTTAAAATATTCAAAATTGACAACGTAGCAGGAGATATTCTTGAGTCAACTTGAGTCAAATTTTATTTCCTGTGTGAAAAAAGGGCTCTAACAAAATCATTTCCTTTAAATAATGTGTATAATTACACTAAATTCATTTCCGTAGCAAAATGTAATTAGCTGCCAAAGTAAACACGATCACCTGGAAGACTCCAATGGGCTCACACTGGTTAGACGGCCTGGTAAATCAAGCACACAGACAGCACTGAACGCCAACAGCAGAATGAAGGACTAGTTATCAAGTAGCCCCATTTCTGCTTATGAACATAAGCTGGAAAAGTTGTGACTTACACTAATTCAGAAGTGATACGGGAAATTCAACTAACACTGAAAGTTAGCCTGTTCCGTATTTGTAAAGAGAATAAAGGTACTTTCCTCATATTGATTAAATCAGATAATGTATGGGTATGGGTATGTAGATGCCAGTAAATATCAATTTTCTACCTTCCTCCACTGGTGCCCATTCCTTTGAGTCATTTCTGTCCAATGAGAGGTGTAAGATGGTTCCAGTTACTTAGCACAGAAGGACGTGCTCCCTATTTTATAACTCGTTCATCAGTTCCCAAGTGTTCAAGTGCACAGGAATCACCTGCAGCAGTTGTGAAAACTCTGCTGTATTGTAGATCAGCAAGTTAGGGTAAAACCTAGAAATCTGCATTTTTTATCAGAGTTGTTTAAAGTGTATTTGTATTTCATTATGGTGTTAGTGTCAAAATTCATATTCAGTATTTTGTTTCTGCATTTACATCTAAAAATTTAAAAACTGGCTATAGTATTTTCTGAACTGCTATGTAAAAATTTTAAGACTACCCTGTTTTAAAATTTCCTTTATTTCCTTAGATCTTTATGAAACATTTCATCTTTTGCAGATCATAGTGCTTTATTAACAGATTCATGTATTCTTTTCCCATTCCTTTAATACAAAAAAAAAATTCAGTCATCAGTTATTTTCATCTGACATTTCACTAAGTGCAGGATTCATAATGTCAACATTATTAGAGCAGTCATCACGTGGGTCACACAAGTTTATCCTCATTGTGCCAAATACCCACTCAAAAGATAAGCTGAATAACAGACGCCTCCAGGTGTGTACAACAACCTTGCTTTTTGAAGTGAACTACTACTGTTTAACAGATCAAACTGCTAATCTACAAAAATAAACTGGAAAAGACTCAAGTGTACAGCTCTACATATCATCAAATGGCAAGTTCATTTCAACAAGAACCTCTATAAGTTAAGTTATACAGTTCTCTGCTATCATTGCAAAAGCTTCTCCTGAACAAAGTTATAGTTTAGAATTTAAAACAAACAAGATAAAATGTACCAGTTGGCTTTTCTGTAGCAGAAATTAATTACAACCATTTTCCTCAAGCAATGTTAAAGATAAGTAAAGTTGAAAATAAATATGCAGGCATACAGTAAATAAAGTCTATATTTAGAAATTCAAGTACGAAGCACAGCAGAGCCTATGACTATAGAAGATAAATTAAAAATATAAACTAGCAATGAAGCAATAATTTCTTTCAAATAGCAGGAAACAAGTTCTCCAATACCATTATTTAGATCATAATTTGTGTTTATCTGTTAATTTTGATTAAAAAAAAAACCCTTTGCTAATTATATTTGACCAGATATACCAACAAATATACCTTAAATCACACAGCATGAAATAAACAGCCTTTAGGTTTCTGATGAACTGAACTCCCTAATGACTTTTCAGTTTTGTATACTGCAGAAAGGTTCAAGAACCTGTTGATCTGCTTAAAATCTGTGCTGGTATTTATGAAAGCTTTTAAGAGTTATGTTCTTATTCACTTGTTAATCTACATTATTAATGTAAAACTCTAACTCATTTACAAATGTGTTTAAGCCTTGGGAGCTGGAGTAGTCTAGTCTAAGTTGTCAGGGATGCTACTTGACTTACTCCTGAGCATCACACCTTTCCTCCCTTCCCTTGTGAGGGAAAAACGTCTGCAGAATGGAGGCAAACATCCAGATTTGAGTATAAAGAAAACTAAGATTTTTCAGGCTTGGATTATAACCTTCAGTTATGAGTAATGCCAAATATATATATGCCACTTTTCAAATTTTTATGAAACTGAATATGAAACAAAAACAAAGATGAGATCCAGCCTAAGTTATAGTCTCTGAGAATGAATGAGACATGATGATGAGATAGGTTAGTAAGACATGACATATCACCCATTATCAGTAATTTCAATTTCCTGCCTGAAGTTGACTTGGAGAATGGTACAAACTCTACAGTTGCTTTAAAGGATGGTAAGATAACATTTTAAAAGCCTATAGACGATTGAAAGCACATATATATTTTTTACATTCAAAACTAATCTATTTCATTCAGTTTAAAAGTCAGCCCCCACATATTTGTGGTTGCTTCTACTGTGTTTTTTAAAAGGGCACTGCTAATTATTTAAGCCATCTTAGAGATAAAATAGGTCTGAAGAATTCTTTTTATATATTGGATGTTCTAGGTAATTCTTAAGAACTTTAAATTATTCCTTTGTTCTTCCTTAATCTGAAACTCTTCCAACATAGCTTCTGATCGGCAAAGAAATGTTCTTTAGGCACTGTGAGGTGTCTTGACAATGGAGCATGAACCCAGGTTGAAGCATACAATTTTGTTATAACTACTGACAGTTAACAAATTAACGAGCACTATCTTATCTGCTGAGAGCAAGAAATGCCTTTACCCAATGACTCCTGAGATTTTTAAGGGGGAAAACTAATTTCACAAACAACTTTTAAGAGAATCCATATATAATTTTAAGAACTGCACATATATAGTGTATTAGGAAAGATGTTTTCTATTGTAAGGCATCGATGATTAAATTAACATAATGCATATCTAACAAAAGATGGTTAACACTCTATCATAAAACCACTTATCTTTTAAACTTCTCTAAGTCCTGCTACTTTTACCAGCTTAAATAAGAAAAGAATGCCTCTTGGCCTAATCAACTATGGTTATAAAAAAACTAAGACATCTGAAACTATTAGGCACATCAAAATTACAGTTTATGTAGTTCAAGGTTCCCTTCTGAAGGGGCAGACGAGTTACCTGGCACATTATACATATGGAACTGTAAAGATCATCCACTAAATTCAACTTTCACATTTTTAGTTAAACTAAAAGACTTATAGTAAATATTCAAATATATCATATCTTCAGTTACAACTGAATAAGTGTAACATTTTACCAGATAAAAAGCTGGAATTTAAGTATGAGAAACCTTCACACACTGTGCTAGTATTGGTCTCTTTTTAGACGAAAGCCAGTCATCAATACTTTCAACACAGCAGCTTAGAAGATAAACGTCCAAAAACAGTTGACTTAGTATTGTAGTCCATAATTTAGCAATTCAATGCCACTGGCATCATAATGCTGTGGAGAGCAAGTGTATCTCCATATTTTAGTCAGATTTATCTTTCTTCTTTCCTGTTAATGGCACTTTGTTTACAACAGCAGACCCAACAGCTGTGACACCTCCAGCCACAGCAGACATGCCCCCTTTCACCAGCCCTATTCCCACTGAAGGCACAGTTGTAACAGCTGTTTTGGTCACCTCCAGACTTTTTCCACCAATCCAAGCCACACCACCAATGGTGGCACCAACAGCTCCTTTAGTAACACTGAAGATACCCCCGGTCACACGGGACAACATGCCGGGTTGTTGCTGTGGGTGATCTTTCATTGAACCTAATGAGAGAAAATACCATGAGACAGTTAAATGTAAGTTTTTATGAGAATAGCACAAATCATTACTTCCTAACAATCAGGAGGCTGTTCTGACAAGGTTAACCACATAAATATAAATTTTTCATATTCGGCAATGGCTAAATTTATAAAAACCAATTTTTTAACTGAAATTATTTGAGTAATAAGCATAGTTAATATAAATTTTAAAAGAGCTGAAATAAATGACAGTATCATAAGCATTTAAATATA
This sequence comes from Pteropus alecto, assembly GCF_000325575.1. Lineage (NCBI taxonomy): Eukaryota > Metazoa > Chordata > Mammalia > Chiroptera > Pteropodidae > Pteropus > Pteropus alecto. The sequence goes on from NW_006437736.1 coordinate 3,768,793, forward strand.
GTTATTCCCCCCTTATCTGTAGTTTCACTTAAGTAGTTTGTTACCCACAGTCAACCAGTCTGTATTAAATGGAAAATTCCAGAAATAAACAATTCATAAGCTTTAAATTGTGTGCCTTTCAGAGTAGCATAATGAAATCTTGCGCTGTCCCCCTCCATGGGGCCCAGGGGATGAGGCATCCCAATGTCCAACATACCCCCATTGGATAAACAGTACAATATATTTTGAAAGGAACCACATTCACATAATTTCTATTATAGTATACTGTTATAATTGTTGCATTTAGTATTAGTTATTCTTGTTAATCTCTTACTGTGCCTAATTTATAAATTGAGTTTTATCATAGGTATATATATAGGAAAAAACAGTATATGTAGGGTTCAGGACTATCCAAGGTTTCAGGCATCCACTAGGGGTTTTGAATGTATCCTCTGCAGATAAAAGGAACTACTACATTATTTATAAAATCATGATGGAAAGGATTACATAATTTGTAATTCTTTTGTAATCAAGGTCAGGAACTAACACTAAGGGGGAAAATCCTGATTCGAGGATAAAACATAATTACTTCATGCTGAACACCTCAGGTAGAATTATCATGCTATGCCAAATTTAGTGCACGTGCATTTAATGAGGACAATTTTTCTTGGTCAAATCAGATAAATATTAATGCTATTCATATCTTTAATTACAGTGTGCCCTTAAATTACCCCTGTATAAATTATCTATTCTGCACACTACTTTTGTGTAGCAGGTTGCCATACACAACCATTCCTGAGGCTCATTCTCTTCTTCGACAGTCATGCTTCCGGACAGCCTTTATCTCGTTCCTGATGACTTTCTCACAAAGCCCTTATTAACTTTCTCTTTGAACCCTAATTTTTCAAAACTCTAGGGTTCTAGTCCTAAAACATAAAGCAAAAAAAACAGGTGAGCTAATAATTTTCTGGGCTATTCCTCCATCAAACTGAGACTAATCAGCTTGGTCACTTTCATTCTTTTTTTAGGCTTAAGTATGAACTTTTCATTGTGTTTATTTTCCTAACAATTTCAGGTTTGTCTACCAACACAGGAAATATAAGAAGAAAGTTTCAGACAGTGGGTAACAACTGGAAAGAAAATACAATATGTAGCACTTGAAGTTCACCCCTAGCCTCTTCTCAGAGGTATCCTAGTCTCTCTGCTACTCCAGTCTGGTCTCTCAGCCACTTCATCCCTTATTCTCCAATTTGATTCTCTTTCTTACCTATTATGATTGTCCTGTACAAACATGCAGTTGTCCAAGGACATCACTATTTGAATTAAGTGTAATGATTTACACCAAAATCATAAATAAAAAATGCCTATAGGCATCTTCTGTATATAGTCAGGACATTTAGCTGTTAAGTGTTTCCAAGGATTTCTTAAGTAAGGGTAAGAATAAAATGATTCACGATATCACAATTTTCAAACTAAAAGAGAATCTGAATTAAGTGGACCATAAGACCATGTGTAATACAGGAAGAGAGCTACCAATTATAATATAATGAAATAATAGGAGTTTAACAACAAATATCAAATGCCTCGAGTTTTTTTATACAACATCAAAACTAAACATAGTCCATCTTCCTCTACACCCCACTCCCACTCTTTCTTTACAAATGAAAGGATATTCTTACTTGTGAAAAAGTTTTAAAATAGAGTAAAATTAGATCTTATATAATAAAACAGTTACATCATGTCCCCATTCACCAATATCTGTTTTCTTTTTAGATGCTAAAAAGGTTTTCATCTTCAATTACGTCTGGAACATATTTACTGACAAAGTAAACAAGTTATGTTACTTTAAATTTAATAAAAACAATCAGACCTTTAATTCACTAGGATTTTTTTTCCCATTCTTAGTGTTACAGATGCATACTTACCTTCTGGTGGTTCATCACTAAGGTAAGATGGGATTTCTTGCTGATTTTTATCTGCTTGGTTCATGATCTGCTAAAAAACAGACATACACATTATACTTTAATCTCAACACAAGACTAAATCTTATCACATGCTCAATTAAGACTTGAAATCAAGTTTATTCAGATCGACAGTTTAAAACACTCACCACAAGCCTATTTCATCTTGTCTCTCTCCTTTGTGGTATTTAAGAAATACTTTCAATTACACTAGTGGACAGAATATTGACTTAACTGTAATTTATTTCACAACAGACTTATACTATGACTAAAAAGATGTGTTCAATGTGAAAAGATTTCTTTAAAAAATGACATCCTTTTTATACATAGATGACACCATCAATCTGAATCACTGAGATGGATTTTGATTACATTTTTACTGTTGTTTTTAGAGCTCTTATAAATAAGAAGCGAAAGAATTCAAAATCTTCTATGAAAAAATATATATACTATGATAACCTCTAGTACAAGTAGGAACCAAAGAAATAAAACTATGTTGGGATGAAGAAAAACTTTTCCCAATTTCCTTTACTATTTTAAAATATTTGTTTCTGTAGTCACTTGACTAAGTAAAGATTAAAACAAGTCAAGACTGGTTTTAAATGTGTTCTTAGCCAGAAAACAAGGGTTGTGGTCCCAACAGTCAATTAAGTATTTTCTAGTCATAAAACCAAGGAGCCTAAATTATTGTATCTGTGCATAAATTAAAAGGATATTGTGAAATCCTGCCATTTGTGACAACACGGATGAAACTTGTGGGCATTATGCTAAGTGAAATGAGTCAAAGAAAGGCAAATACTGTATGATCTCACATGTGGAACCTAAAAAAGCTGAACATATAGAAACAAAGTATAGATTGGTGGTTGCTAGGGGCTGAGGGTTGGGGAATGGGAGAAATGGAGAGATGTTGGTCAAAGGATACAGACTTCCAGTTATGAGTAAGTTCTGGAGATCTAATGTACCACATGGTGACTATAGTCAACAATACTCTGTTGTATACTTGAAAGTTGCTAAAAGAGATCAAAATGTTTTCACCATAACAACAAAAAAAGGTTAATTATGAGGGGTGTATATGTGTATCAAACCAGTACATTGTACACCTTATTCTTATACAATGCTATATGACAATTATATCTCAATTAAGCTGGGGTGGGGGGTGGGCGGGAGACTATTGTGAAAACTAACAATGTACTTCAATACATTGATTAATTAACAAATATTGATTGAGCACCTACTATGGGCCAGGTAATGTTTTAGGTGAATGAGATGATATAGCAGTGATCAATACAGACCAAAAAATCTCTGCCATCATGAATATCCCATAGTGCCTAGGGCGGAAGACAATAAATAATATACAAAGAATATACTGTATGTCAGATGGTATTCAATGCCACGGAGAAAAAGGGATGGAGGGGGAAAGGATGTGATATTTTATTTTATTTATATTTTTAACGCCTACAGCACCTGGTATTCCTAGGTGGTCTCCCAAACAAGTACTGACCAGGCCCAACCCTGCTTTGCTTCCAAGATCAGACTAGATCGAGCATGTTCAGGGTGGCATGCTGTAGACAGGATGTGATAATTTGAATAGCGTAGTCTGTTAAGACCTTATTGTGGTGACACACGAAAGGAGGTCAGAATATACGATATTTGAGTGAAGAGCCCTAAAGGCAGAAAAAATATCGAGAGCAAAGGTCCTGAGGTAGGAGTTTACCAGGACCAGCAAGAAGGAACAGCCAGAAAAGTATGGCAAGGGCTGCATCAAAGCACGGTAGGAGAGGAGGTCAAAGAGTGAGGTCTGGACTGCACAGGCCCTAAACAGGCCCTGGGGGTGGTTAGCTTTTAACTGAGTGAGATGGAGAGCCAGTGGAAGGCACTTAACGGAGGGGTGGTAAGTTATGATTTATACTTTTAAAAGATCATTCTCACTGTTGTGGGGAGAATAATAGGAGAGCAAGAAGAGGCGGAAAGACCTGTCAGGAGACTTAGCATAATGTTTTCAAGGTTCATACATATTATAGCATGTTTCAGAAAAAAGTGGTTAATTTTAAGTGGTCAAAGGAAGGTCAGGGAAGTTTCTCTTTCCTTAATGATTCCTACTGCTTTTAAAGCACCAGATTAGATTTCCTTTTATATTTCCTTTTCCTTTTATATTTCAAGGATCAAGGCAAGAAATGGTGGTGGTGGAAGAGGCTGTAGTTGTGAGATGTAGGATTTTTCAAAGGTAATTTTAACTTCATGCAATTCAATTTGCAGTGCCTTTAAAACCTAAATTTGTATAAGATGAGATTTCACTGTACCCCACAGAATCCAGCAGCTCATGTCAAGTGCTTAAATATCTTTTAGTTGCTCTAGTGAAAACTCTGATCAGGCCACTTATCAAGAGCACCTAATTGTATGCTGGACTGGTTTGTGAATTTAGCACATCATTCCCATAAACATTTAAGATTTAAAAAGTAATAGTAAAGACATATAATCTCTGGCGGGGGAAAAAATCAGCTGCTGCATTACTGGGAGGAGTTCTTGACTAACTTGCCTTAATTTTAAAACTCCCTTAAACCAGTATGTTAAATTTATTTCCATTCTTATTTATATTTCCTTAATTTGTCATCATGGTAAGATTCTGGAATCAGAGAGCCTGAGTCTGAATCTCAACTTGACCATTACCTGTATGGCTGAGAACAAATAACTTCTTCAGACCCTTGCTGTTCAGGAAATATAATATAGAAATTAAAGATCTTTTAGCCCTAATTCTAAGATGAGAATACTATTGAACAAATTCAAAACCAAACATGCAGAAATTTCTGGTAGAATGTGTGTGTCCCTTCCTAAGGAATAACTATTTTAAAGCTACTTTCTTCCCCACTAGACTCTCAAGTCCTAGGAGACACTTTGTCTAGCTTGTTCATCACTGTAATCCCAGCATCTATATACCCTACACATACAAATCCAGGAGATCACCTGGCTGATGATCAGTAATCAGTAGGTGCTACCATACCCTGTAAGAAACATGGGAAAATTATATACATCTTACATATTTTAGCTGCAGTTTAAGAACAAGTGTGGTAGCAACTGAATACATTTCAAAACTGCCTTTCTGTATATATCTCACAAATCCCTACTAAGAGTCTTACTTTTTCCTAATATAGATCTTTTTTTAAAAAAATATTAATATTCCACAAATATCTATCTTGTAATTAAAAAAACCCACCACTTAAAAGATTAGAGCTGCTTTATACAATAGCATAAAAGAGATATGCAAATTCATCTAAATAATATGAATTGACATTACCCTTCTGTAGGTAGGCAATGAGGAGCCATTGTCAGACCTGTGCTTTAAGAAGCTAAACTGAAGCAAAAAAAGATAGCAGGACAGAGATTAAATACAGTAAGTGGCTACTTTAGTAATCCAGTGAGATGGAGTAACAGTCTGAACTCTCCCCAGTTTTTCCCATCTAAATAAAGGTTTGGGCCAAAAACCTAGGAGTCACCCTTGATTTCCATTTTTTTTTACGTTCTCATGCGACATCGGTATATTGTTGCCTAAATAAATCCAGACTACTACTACCTCTTATCACCTCTACTGCTACCACTCTCAGTTAAGCCATCACAATCTCTTAACTTGGACTACAAAATCTCTTAACTGGCTTCTAAACTAACACAGTTGGAGGCTAGACCTTTTAGTCTAGCCATGCCACACTTTGCTTACACCCCTCCCAATGCTTCCTATTTTCTCAGAATAAAATCTAGAGTCCATACCTTTGCCTTTGAGGCCTGACATCTAATGCTCTGATACCAGAATGGCATCTCCTACTGTTCTGCCTCTTGTTCATTCCACTTTAGCTTCCTTGCTCACCTTCTCCTAAAAGGCTCTGCCCCAAAATATGTACATTGTTTGCTTCTTTACTTCCTTCAGGTCTTTGTACAAATGTCTCCTTAATAGAGGTCTTCCTTGATCATCTTAGAATAGATAAGCATCCTCCTACTCCTCTCCCTATCATTTTCACCTAACCCTGATCTATTTTCTTAACTGCTCTTGTCATTTAACATATGTATCTCTTTACTTTGTGTCTCTCTCAGTTAGAATGTAAGCTCCATGAAAACAAGGCTTGGTTTTGTTCATTGTTCAAGCCCTAGAGCCATAATCAATGCCTAATGCATGGTAGACACTCAAATACTTAATTTTTTTGTGTGAAGTAGAACATACCTTGGGTATTAAAGTGAGATAAAATGACAATATACGATGTAAAACTCCTGGTATGAGCAACTAAACAGAGATGATGATGAAGACAAGGGACAAAAGGGGAGAAACCATTTACTTCTGACAGAAGACGAAGAACTTTAACAAATTAATTTTATTGTGGTAAAAACGTAACATGAGATCTACCTTCTAACAAACAAGTGTACATTATTGCTGACTATAGGTACAATGAAAAAACTTGTTTTTGAACAGCTGTATTTAGGATGCCTTCAGGACATCCACAGATGTTTACTGGGCAACTGGATTTAAGGGGCCTGAAACTCAGCATGAAGTCTGAATTAGAGTTGAGGATCTGAAAGTGGTTTGAAGTGATAGCTGAAGCTGTTGGGGAGAAGGTAATATGATCAACGAAAAGAGTGATTAAGAGAAGCAGACTGATAATTGGATTGCTCATATTGAAGAGGTTAAGTGAAAGCCAACAAAAACAGACAAAAGATACCTAAAAATGAACAGTCAAATGCATACAGCCTCATGGAAGGTAAGAGGTGAATTTTTAAGCTTCCTCAAGACACACACAATGCAGATATTAAAATAATTTATGAAAATCAAATACTATTGGGAAATGCTAATGTTATATTTATAGAATATAAAAGGCATATATTGCTATGATCCAACTTTTTAAAAAATGCACATAAAAAAGACTGGAAGGAAGTACACCAAAGTGCTAACAAGTCTGTCAAGAAGCGGGTTGAGAAAAAAATTACACACACACACACACACACACACACACACACACACAGAATTTCTGTATGTAGAGAGAAATACATATTTAACATCTATATCTGAATTTTCTACTATAAACAGGTATTGCTTTTATAATTAAAGAAAAATACACATTTTTAAGTCTTGGAAATCAGTGATAGACATAAAGGATATTTTAAAAGATTATGCAGTTCATCTGCCTAGTTATTCTAGGTTTGCATCCTCGAATCAAGTTGGTCATCTAAGAAACCATGTACTTGAATCATAAAATGCTGACTTGAAGAAAATGACATCACTAAGTTTTACTCACAGTTACATCCTTGAGAAGGAAACCCTGACAAACAGCCTTATGCAAGCACTACATTAACTGTACCACACTGTTAAGGAATTACCAACACTACATCACACGATAACTTTGACATGGAGCTCTACAGAAGAAATTTCTTTAGAGGTATTCAGAAAGCCCTGTTTCCCCAAAAATATTTAGCATGTTTTCGTCTCTGAGATCTGTGTACTTTCCTATTTAAAAGATACAAAGATGTGATGTCTCCCTTTCCCTTTGGCTTCTAGGAAGCTTACAGCTAAAACTGCTCCTCCACTAGGGAAGTTCCTGTGACCTGCACAGTTGTGCCCTATTCCCCCTACCCCCAAACTTCACATGTCCTCGAGACCTCCATTCTTATTGCTGTTTTCCCTGATCTGCAATTTAAATATTTTATTTATATTCTTGCCATTTTGTTAGTATGTTTTTTGCTGTAAGCTGACACACAGTGGAATAAATGAGATAAAAAATAGCATTTGTATACACATTAATTTTAAGCATCACAAGAAAAGTTACATACTTATATATGGCTCAAATTCTGGTTAAAAAAAACTTTAAGCTAGAATCATGCTTTTCAAATGTACTTATTTAAGAGTAGGCAATAAAGAGTATGCCGGGGCTTCGAGAACCACAGGAGACACAATGATGCATGCATTTTACTACACAATAATTTAAAATGCTATTTTGTTTTTAAATATACACTAATTAAAAAGTTAAAAGTGCTTGGAAATTTTTTAAGATTACTAGACTTTCAAGAAATTTCATTCTTGCTTGGAGCTTATTCAGGGTATACTCTCAAATTTACCAGCTCTCTTCCCAGCACAACTATATTCCTACCTCCCCCATGAATTTACTCTGCTTTTAACTTAGGAGTAGTTTTGGTAGAAGAGTTTGAAATATAGGAATCTAGATACTATTATATGGAAATATCCAGAGTTACATTTAATATTGCTGGCAGTAAAACAAAATCTGCAGTCCTGCCAGGCCAGAAGCTTGGCCACCTAGACCAGAGGAACTTGCTATTAGAGGCTCTGAAAGCCCTAAGAGGCCACATTGTTTTGTATGCATTTTTTTTTTGTTTGAGTTTCTTGTACATTACTGGTATTAACAGCAAGTATGTAGTATGAAAATTGCTCTAGAACTCTTAGGGTAATAAAAATTGTGTAAAAGCCATGAATATTTGGAATATATATGTATTTTTTCTGAACTCCCAATTTGATCATAAGACACCAAGTTACCATAAAGGATTTTTACTAAAATCCTTAACTATCTATAAGGCCATCTGTACTTCTTTCTCACATAAACCATTCCTAACCTCTCCACTCATATATATGTGTCAAACTTTTGGTGATATTACCTCATTCTGGGTATTATCACCTTGTCGCTAAGATAATCTATGAGTAAAATTTAAAAGTACACATGTGGAAACAAATAACAGCTGACAGTAAAAGTGTCAATATGACTACTTTTAAATGTTATCCTTACACAAAATTATTAAATTCTATGTAAACTATCTGCCTTAACCTCACTGAGTCATTACTTCAACATACATTTGGGTCTCTACTGTGTGCCAGGCACCCTGTGAGGCACTAAAGATTTCAGTGTGATTAAGGACACACAGGACTACTCTAAACCAGAATTTACAATCCAGTTTGGATACACTTATCACTTTAGTTTCATTCAAAAACCAAAAAAATATCTTCTCTCTAGGAACTCATGATACATAAAAGTTCCTATTAAAAAGTGTACTTTCCTAAGGAAGGCAAAGACAGAAAACAGCCTTGAGATCAGAACAAATAATTTAACTTATTCTATGGATAACTCAGTTTTACCATCTGGTCTTGACATGTGAACGAATTATACCAACTAAAACTGATTATAAATGTGTGCTTTTTTAAAGAAACTGAAATGTGGAAGACTTGTTTGCTAGAGACTGCATTTCATCAGCAGTAACTAAGCATGTTAGGCCAGCAAGAAATGATTCTTGTCCAGTATAATAGTACCATAGAAATAGCAGCTGGCAAATATGTTGAGCAAGGACTAATAACACCATTCCTTACAGGAAATTTTCTCCAATAATAGAAATAAGTAAAAAAAATATGTCTCTTAGGAAGCTTTTTTTATAAGGAAAACAGATAAATCAATGTTTTTTGTGGATATCTGTAACACTTTACATACATATAAAGTTTTCATTATTAATGGAAATCTGAAAATAGTACACAAATTTGTCTATGGCTAAACACCCTTCTGTGTACCAAAGGAAGTTAAATAGCACTAACAAGTTGTATAAAGCCTACTATAAGTACAGTGCACCACAATTTACCTTCAAAGCTGCTTCGAAAACCTGTTATTAAACTAAGTGCTAATTTCCCTATAAGAAAAAGACTATAAATGAATTAGCTAAATACTCCTACATATTCTTTATGTAGGAACTTTGCCAAATCCTCACTCCAGTGTAAGAGTGAGTTCTTTGCCAAATAACTACAAGGAATTTCAAAAATACATTTATACAGAGTTTTAACATACATATACCAACAAACAGTGTATAGTAAAACACCAGCTTACTGTTTTTAGGCTTCTCTAGTTAACCAACTATCCTCAACAGGCTGCTTTTAAAGATGGCCCTTGCCCATTAAATCAACAGCAAATAGACTACTTTTCCTGCATTGAATCTTGGCAGGAAAGAAAAAATAATCTGCCAGTAAAACCTGTGACACCTAGTGACAAGTAACAACTAACAGAATCAAAATGGCAATTTTTAAGTGTTGCCCTTAAATGAAACATTAAACAGAATTACAGTACACTATTAAACCAGATAACCAGTACACCAGTCTAAATTATTACCTCATTAGCTCAACAGATATTTGTGTCCCCACTATGTGTCAGACACTGTATTAGGCACTGAGGTTTCAGCCCAAGCAAGCATGTAAAGGCTCTACTCTTAAGGTGTTTATATATAATCCAGTGAGATATTTTCAGGAAGTACCAAAACAGACAATACTCAATGACTGAAACAAAGGTAAAGATTTCCCTGGAGAA
>NW_006437736.1:3779113-3779880 GCF_000325575.1 Pteropus alecto
CCCTACACATGGACAAATTTTTAGTGAATGTGGTTTCTGATACATCTGTTATAAACAAAGACTAAAGAAAGTGGGGGAAAAAATCAAAACAGGATGCATATGGTTTATTATAAAGGTTACTTCCCACTTTCTTTAAAAAAACCAAAAAACAAACAGCTATGGACACATAAACGCATATACCTGATGATGTGATATCAATATTCCGGGGAGCCCTTTAGAGCACCCACACCAGTAGAAGTTTTAAAGGTTAAACAATAGCCTATATCAAATAGTCACAGCCAGTAAATAAAGTATTTTCATTTGGAATTAGCACAGTGTTCACAAGGGCATAAAAAATAATTTTTCCTTTTTCGAGGTAAACCTTTTGGGCGGCCCCTTCTCCTCTCAATGATCCTTTTAGGTACTAACAAGTCTTTTTTTTTTTCTTTAGCAGAGCCAGTGACGTGGCAGGAGAGGCAAAAAAAATGACCCTGGAGGAGCCGTGGCTAGGGCTGAGCTCAGCACCTCCTCCCTCCGCTCCACGTTGTTCACCCAGCACACCCCCACTCCCATAGGATTCCAGAATTTCTGTCTTCTTACACAGAAGAGGCGATCTGTTTAGGACTGGGGATCTGGTTGGAAGTGGGAGATTGAGGACCAATCTTAAAGCTGCGTGTGCTCAGCAGGCACGGTTTTAATTTGGACTCCGGAGGTAGTGATGGCACCGATGGGTGCACCAGCGGTCCCCAGGCACCCCCTGGCGCCTCCAGCGCCTCCATCGCCTCTTT
>NW_006437736.1:3779898-3802055 GCF_000325575.1 Pteropus alecto
TTACATGAGGTGGGGGTAGAGCTTTCCTACCTGGGAAGAGCACTGGGAATGTCCACTGGGGACCAAGGCTTGTGTGCCTGAACCCAAGAGAGCGGTTTACCAACAAGTCAAGAGTTAGCGGGGCGGAGAGCCCAGCGCACACCGCTCTGCTGCAGCCTTCTCCTCTCCCAGGCTGCTGACTCCCCGTCCCCCAGCATGACACCCAAGGAGCTAAGAAGTCAGGTGGAGGCTTCCAAATAAGTCCCCAATCTCAAACCATGGCGGAGGAGCCAGGGACAGGTAGAGAGGGGTAACTCCATCAGCGAACCTCCATCCGCCCCCAACATCGTCCAGCCTCTCCCCGTTTCCCGCTCAGTGTCCCCAATAGGCCCCAGTCGGGGCAACCAGGCCCGGAGAGGGAGGCTGTGAGGTGCAGGAGAGCTAACGGAAGAACGCGACAGAGAGGAGGGCAGGAAGACGGGACGGCGCCCCCTGCCCTCCCGGCTCGACTTACCGCCGGGGTCGTGGGCCGCCGCCTGGGGCCGAGACCAGGCGGAGGGAGCGCTCAGCACCGAGAAAGGCCGAGGCGGCCTGCGAGGCTGGCACAGCCCCGGGCGGTTGCGGGCTCCGGAGGCGCCCCTTCAAGCCGTGGAGCCAGGAGACTCCGTTGACGGAGGCAGCGGCCTCTGGCTGCGGACGTGGCGCCGGATGCGACCCGCCCCCTCCACCGCCTCCTCAGCTCCCGCCTCCTCCCGCAGCTTGGGCTCCGACGCGCACGCGCACTGCGGGCCTCTCCCGCGCCCACCCGTTTCTCGAACGGCCCAGCCCTCCCAGCAGCCCCCAGTCCGCCGCCTCCCGACGTGCGCACGCGCGACGTCCGGAGGCCTGCGCCCGCCCCCTAGCCCCCTGGGCGCCTCCGCGGGAGCCCCGGGCCGACTCGCGCGCGCGCCTCCTCCAATCAGATCGGGCGAGGGGCGCGCAGCGCCGGGAGCACGCAGGCAGCGGCCCTACGGCCCCAAGCACGAGCGCCGGCGGCTACCCGAAGCCGTCGTTCCGCCGCGATAACGGTCGCTCGGAATTCAGAACCTTCGCCCTAGGAAAGGTGGGACAATCGCCAATTTCCTTGGCTCTTTCTTCGCCCTGGGGTGTCAACCTTCTTCCCTTACCTGCTTCCCCTGGGAGGAGTGACAAGCTGGGCCTTCTTTCTGCCCATCACTTTGGCGCTGTTTACACGCCTTTATTGTCCACGTGACGTGTGATGAGAGAGACATTGGTCTCTTTATTATTATTATTATTAATTTTCCCTGCCCTTGAATTGAACTTTTTGAGATTAAGAACTACCCCCTCTGGTTCATTTTCGTCACCCAGCGCTCACTGCAGTGCCGAGGGCTCACCAGGCACTTGAAATTTGCTTAACCTTTTTCCCTAAGAGAGTAGGGTGTTCAGTAGTAAAAAGAGTAGTGGATTGGAAATGGGAAAAACTGGCTTTAGGCCGGTCCCTCGCCACCTCCTGACTAGCACAGTGCCTCTTCAAGAGTCCCCGCCTTAGCACAGGTTCTGCTTGCTCTTCCGGAAGATTTTAAAAGTGTAGTGGTACGTAAGAGGATACTGCCTGGACCCAAGCTCCTTGTGATGTGAGTCATCTCACTCTGCTCTTCAAAGTAGGGATTGTAATATCCCTGGACTTCACACGTTCTTGCGAGGACTAAATGAGATACTTCCTATGAAGGCTGCTGAACTAGATAAATGGTATCAGTTAACTTGTCCTTGCCTCTCTCCACACCTAAAAATGAAGATGACAATAAATCATAGGTTTACAGAGAGAACCAAGAGTTAGTGGGCGTGAAAGGGCCTTAGAAACTGAATTCCTATACAGGTGTGAGCTCTTAACAATCTAGATAGCAAAAGAAAACACATGAAGCAAGCAGAAAATAACCTCACAAAATGTTTTTCGAATGCAAAATAATCAGGTGGTGCAACTGAATAACTGTTGACAAGGCTCAGAAAAGGACATGCTAATCAAGGAAAACATCCTGGAAGATGCTGACTTCTATTCAGGTTTTAAGTGGAGTGAACTAAATATAGTTTATGGTTTCAGTCTAATCATTGATTTATCAAAGTGAGTCAAACCCACGTAGACCATTCTGCTGAGACTATCAAGATATTTTAGTTTTCCAGAACTAAAGGGGATGTTAATCTTGTTGCTTTAAAATCTGATTTGGATGCTTAGGAGGATCTATGGGTTGTTGTGTTTACCCAGCATGTAAAAAGGTGGATAGCTACTCTTATTTTCTTGTTACCACACAAACCTCTGTCCTTAATATTTGGTCTTTCCAGGGTGAACAACACTAAGCAAAATTATGAAGTACATATGTGGCAGTCTGACCCTGCCTGACCATTCAAGAGAGCCCCATCGTTCCCCAGCCCCCCAGGACTCTCCAGCTTGGCAACCAAATCAATGTTCTCCATATGTTCTCCTTCCTTATATGGAATATCTGTAGCTGTGTAGGCATGCAGAAGTACGAGAGTATATAAAACTACCCACCATGTTACAGTATGGGCTCGGCCTTTGGATGAGAACACACTGAGCTGGTGCCGGCATCAATAAATGCTGTTTCCTGCTTATAACCTCAGTGTCCCGTCTCTCTGTTCAAGAATCCTGCATCATTTTGGGGGGCTTGTCTAAGATTTGGAGATGGCAGTTTTTCACCTCCCTTGTCTTCAGGGTCTGGTCCCTGGAACGTTGGGAGAAGTGGACTTCACCTGGCATGCCAGCAGGCCAGGGTGGTGGCTCTGGGAGCACAACAGAACTCAGAGAGATGCAGGAACCAGCCCAGGAGCACCACCCAACTGAGTGGTAAGGACCCGGGTCCCAGGAATAGCTTGTCCGTTAGAGGACAGTAGGAGAGTCTGATCAACTCCCGAGGTCACCCGATTACATTTGTTGGAGGAAACAGTGACCTCTCAGGTACATAGGGTGGAGGGTGGAATATGTTTGGTGTGTGTGTGCGTGTGATTGAGACGTGGCCTTCTTATCCTCAGGTCTGTGGTGAACTTCATACAGCTTAGGGTGGTGTCACTGAATCTCTGTGAGGAGTCTACTCCAGTGCTCTGAGTCGGGGGTTTATACTGACCCACCAGTTGCTAAGAGGTGCCTAAAAAATTCCTGTGAGGGGAGCAGCCAGAGATGAGCAATGTGAATCTCTGAGTGCATGTGCGACATCGACCACGGGTGGAAGGACAGGTGGGACAACAGAGTAAACAGACACTTTTAGGTTGTATGTTTAAGAATCTCAAAAGGGTTATTCCGGAGACTGTGGAGTCAAACTCACCCCACAGAAACTTCGCACCTTTTGTGAGATCAACTGGCCTTCCTTTAGTGTTGGGTGGTCAGCAGAGGGATCTCTCAATATAGCAGTCATTACAGAGGTCTCTCTAGTCATTACCAGTCAACTTGGCCACCCAGACAAATTCCCTTATATTGATTCTTGGGAAGTGTTAGTTCGTACCTGACCCCCTTGATTGAGAGTCTGCCAAGAGAACTATAGGGTCCTCCTAGCCTGGGCCTTGGCACCTTCCTGAAGTCAGTTGAAGGGGAAGAAGCCTGTGTTGCCAACAGACCCAGAAGATGTCCCACCGCCTTACCCATTTATCCGCCCCTCCTGAAGGTCCCCGAACAGCCAACTTCTTCCAAGCCGTCCATCCCAGCCCCTTCGACTTCTCTTGGGACCCCATCCATGCCAGCCTCCATTGACTTGCCACCACCTCCTGTCTTGACCCCTACGGTTCCGCCGGACTCCAGCCCAAGGTGTCTCCAGTCACGGAGGAAGCGCTTCGGTTGCCCTCACAGGAAACCCCAGGTCCCATCTATTATAATCAGGACAGTCAAATTCAGGGAGGCCAGCACACCTTCATCTATCAACCCTTCACCACTACCAATCTCCTGAACTGGAAGAATCATACTCTCCTTCACTGAGAAGCCTCAGGTCATAATTGACCTCCTCCAATTGATTATCCAGATTCACAAACCCACTTGGGCCAATTGCTGACAACTCCTCCTGACCCTTTTTAACACTGAAGAGCACTGGCACATCACCCAGGCCGCCTTGAAATGTTAGAGGAACATGCTCCAGAATGAACCTTGAATGTGCAAACATACGCCCAGAATCAGTTTTCTGAGGAGGACTCCCAGTGGGACCCCAATGATGACAGGGAACTTCAGATGTTAGAACGATACCGGGAGGCTCTCCTAGGTGGTCTTAAGAAAGGCCATGAATATGAGCAAGACTTCAGAAGTCCAAGGACCAGAAGAGAGTCCAGGCCATTTCTTTGAGAGGCTTTGTGAGGCTTTCCGTCTCTACACCCCCTTTGACCCAGAAGCAACTGAGAATCAGAGGATGGTCAATGCGGCTTTTGTTGGGCAGGCCCAAGGAGACGTTTGGTGCAAACTGCAAAACCTGGAAGGCTTCGCTGGCATGAATATCAGCCAACTCCTTGAAGTCACAACCATGGTCTTCATCAGTTGCGACCAAGAACCCCACTGAGAGGCTGACTGAAAGATGAAGAAGAAAGTTGACTTACTTAGAGCTGCTCTGGTAGAGTGGTCAGTCCAGGCTCCCTAGAAAAAGTGCCCCACAAGGTTGGGGAAAAAAACCAGTGAGGAGGTCAACCAGGGAGACCCCCCACCATGAAAACAAGACTGGGACAAGACCAATGTACATACTACCAACAGCGGGGCTACTGGAAAAACGAGTGTCCCCAATGACCAGGTGGGCTATCAGTGGCTCCTGGTCCCCGAAGACACAGCCAAGTCATACAAGGGTGCTATCAGCTGACTCGCCCATCACCAGGTTATCCTAGGGACAACTTTGTTGGCCTTGCCACCCTGGAAGAATTTGGAGATGACTAAGCCAGACTGGGCTTTATTCTGCTGGGCCCCCAGGAGCCTATGGTCCAAATGACAGTTGGGGGCCGACCAACTGACTTTATAGTTGACATTGGAGCTGAACACTCAATTTTAACTTGGTTTGTGGTCCCCCTTTCTTAAAGACAAACTACCATTATGGGAGCCACCAGGGTATGAGTCTGTTGCCCCTTTCTGCAGCCTTGTTGGTGCAACCTAGGAGGACGAGAAGTCATCCACGAATTCCTATATCTGCCTGACTGCTCTGTGGCACTGATGAGATGAGACCTTTTAGGAAAACTACAGGCTCAGATTACCTTTGACTCATGTGGCCAAGCAGATCTTTGCTTGGGGGGGCCAGAAGCAAAGATCATGTCGATCATGGTTCCCCAAGGAGAAGAGTGGTGCCTCTGTAGTCTCGTAGGAGGGTCCCAACAGGAACCTGAGCTCCCTTCAAGGTGCCCAGAGTGTGGGCTGAAGACAGCACTCCAGGACTGGCCCAACACATTCCTCCAGTGGTGGTGGAGTTAAAACCTGGAGCTGAGCCAGCCCGCCAGAAACAGTGTTTCTTCCCCCATAAGGCACAAGTGGGGATCCAGAAACATTTAGAGAGACTTTTGAAGTATGGAATTCTGCGTCCCTGCCAATCATCCTGGAATATGCCTCTCCTGCCAGTTCAGAAGCCAGGGACCAGTGAATACCGGTAGGTCCAAGATTTACGAGCAGTTGACCTGCACCCTGTCGTCACCAATTCAGAATACTCTCTTAGGCCTCATCCTCACTGAGGCAACCTATTTCACCTGTCTGGACCTCAAGGTCCTTTCTTGTGCATCTCCCTGGCTTCTCAGAGTCAGCCAATCTTTGTCTTCCAATGGGAAAGCCCTGAAAGCGGAGACAGGGCCAGCTGACATGGACACGTCTGCCTCAGGGGTTCAAGATCTCCCCGACCATCTTTGGGACAGCTCTAGCCTTGGACTTAAAGGCTATTCCGGCAGACCAGCACAGCTTTACATTACTCCAGTATGTAGATGACCTCCTCTTAGCAAGAAAAACCTGTGGGGAATGCATGGAAGGAACACATCTACTCCTCAATCTCCTCTGGGAAGCGGGTTACAAGGTCTCTAAAAGGAAAGTTCAAATCTGCCAAGAAAGAGTTAAGTACCTCAGCTTCCACCTGTCATAGGGACAATGTCAACTTGGCCTGGAAAGGAAACAAACAGTCACCTCGATTCCCATCCCTACCACCTGGCGACAAGTCCGCGAATTCCTCGGAGCAGCTGGTTTCTGCAGAATCTGACTACCTAATTTCTCCATTCTGGCCAAACCCCTCTATGAAGCCACAAAGCAGGGAGAATGGGAGCCTCTGCTCTGGGAACCTACACAACAGAAGGCCTTTGATGAAATTGAACGGGTGCTCATTAACGCCCCCGGACTAGGACTCCCAGACTTAACCAAATCTTTCTTGCTGTACGTACATGAGTGCACAGATGTCACAGTAGGGGTCGTAACCCAACTGCTAGGATCTTAGTACCGTCTTGTGTCTTATCTCTTCAGACAGCTTGATTCTGTCACCCAGGGCTGGCCACCTTATCTGTGAGCACTCGCAGCAGCCACTTCTCTTGTGTCAGAAGCAGACAAGTTGACTCTAGGACAAGCAGTGACAATCCGGGTCCCCCATTCTGTCCTGGCCTTATTAAAATATAAAGGACGCTATGAGCTCACCAATGCCTGGATGGCCAAATACCAAGGAATGCTGTGTGAGAACCCCAAATCTGGGCACCTTACTGCCAGTGGGACCTGAACAACCAGATCCTGACTGTATTGAAGTCATAGACGAGGTTTTTTCTAGCCGCCAGACTTAACTGACCAACCCCTCAAAAGCCCTAATGTGGAATACCACACTGATGGCAGCAGCTTCGTCACAGGAAATAAGCATCTCACCGGGTATGAAGTAATAACCTTGCATTCTACTATTGAGACAAAGTCTTTGCCTCAAGGAACCTCAGCACAGAAGGCAAGAGTTCATCGCTTTGACCTACGCCCTTCAGCTGGCAGCAGGAGTGTGTGCAAACATATACACTGACTCTAAGTATGCCTTCACCACCCTCCATGCAAATGGAGCCCTATACAAAGAGATGGGTCTAATCAATTCAGGGGGGAAAGACATAAAATATAGAAAGGAAATTCTAGAACTCTTAGATGCTTTGTGGGCCCCCAAGCAGGTAGCAGTCATGCTCTGCAGGGGACACCAAAAGGGGGACGCCATAATGGCCTGGGGCAACTGCAGGGCAGACCACGTTGCCAAACTGGCAGCGGCCAAGGAGATGGCCAGCCCTACGACTCTTAACTGCTCCCATTTCCCAGTCCCTTAGCCAAATGGGACCCCAAGTACTCGCCTCAAGAAAAAGCTTGGTTTAAGACCGAGAGGGGAGCCTCCTCCCTGGTGGATGGTGGCAGTTCAAGGACAGGCAAATTGTAGTCCCTGGGACCCTAGCCCCAGCTTTTGTCATGCAGTTTTACCAAAGGTTCCTCTGCCCTAGAAACCACTCTGGGCCGGTACTTCTACATCCCCCAGCTCTCCAGCATCTTCCGAGCAGTGTGTGAACGATGCAAAGTCTGTATCCACAACAACCCCAGGCAAGGGCCATATGCCCCACCAGGAGTCCAAAGTGTCAGTGGCACCCGCTTTGAAGAACTCAAAGTAGACTTCAGTGAAATGCCTCGATCATGCGCCTCAAGTATCTCTTGCTCTTTGTGTGCTCCCATTCCAGTTGGGTAGTATTATCTCATCCAGACTGAGAAGGCCCGAGAAGTAGCCAGACCGTTTGTCTGAGAAATTGTTCCACGATTTGGCCTACCAATTACCATTGGCTCAGATAACAGGCCAGCCTTTGTAGCAGAAATAATGCAGCTACTAGCCAAAAATTTAAATATTAAATGGAAATTGCATACTGCCTATTGACTACAGAGTTTGGGACAGGTGGAACGCATGAACAGGACCCTTAAGACTCAGTTGAGAAAACTATGTCAGGAGACACATGTACACTGCGACGAAGTCCTCCCCATGGCACTATTAAGAATCAAGTTGGCCCCAACCAAGAAGACTGCGTTCTCCCCCTATGAGATCCTTTATGGGTGGCCACCACCACTCATAAAAGGACTACGAGGAGACCTCAAGGAAATCAGTGAATTGACTCTGAAACAACAGCTTCAGGCCCTAGGGACCACCTTCCAGACTCTCAACCAATGGCTTAGGGAAAGGCTCCCTGTCAGTTTAACCATTGAACTTCATCCCTTTAAGCCAGGAGACTCTTTCTGAGTAAAAGAGTGGAACATTCAACCCCTAAAACTCCTGTGGAGAGGCCCCTTTACCGTCATTGTGTCTACCCCCACTGCAGTTAAGGTTGCCGAAATAACGCCCAGGATACATCGCAGCAGACTTAAACCCGCAGCTGCAGAGTGAGAATGTGTTCCAGACTCCTCCTAGCCTCTTAAGGCAACCCTCGAGAAGAAAACACTGACTGCACCGACAAACCAAGGGTAAGACATTGGCCCTGCTTTGGTCACACCAGAAGCTGACCAATCTACACATGGCAGAAGCCTGAGGACATCTCATCAGGATGGCACCCCTAAAGACTCTTTTCTTTCTCCTCCTACTCTGCCACATGTGTGGCACCAGTCTCCCAACTTCTTCCCCTTGTACTCATTGCATGCAGAAGTATAGGTTAGGGTCCAACATTGCTACAGGCTTCACTTCCATAACCGGCCTACCTGAAGGGTGTGCCCTAAACGCCACGCTCTGCACTCATTGGGGATTCCAATATTGGATGGGTTACATAAAGATTAAATCTGAGAGTGGCCAATCCTGCCAAGAGCCTGAAAAATTAGGGGAAACTTGGTCATGTTGGCAATGGACCTCAAGTGGGAGAAAGATCCATAACCATGCAGAGGGTCCAGCAGTCGGAGAAATTGTCCGGTGGCTACATAGTCCAACCGCACCTAAGCCTACACCATCTCCAAGGCCCCAAAGCCCACAAATGTATGATCAACTAAAGGCCACCTTAGGCCAAAACTTAGACCTCCTTTATAGAGACTATAGTAGAAAGGAAAACTACAACAAAAGCCCTCGTGCTATGGAAGTACCAGCCCCTAAACCAAGAACTGGAAGAAAGAGATGATGCTCTCTAACCCAGTCCTGGGTCCAAGCATCAAAGTGGGGAATGTGGCGATCTGATCCTGCCTGACCATTTCTTGCTCGAACAAATTAGTTCCTGATCACTGCCCCCCACCCCGCCCCCGCCATGACTCTCTGGTTTGGCAACCAATCAATGTTCTCTTTCCTTATATGAACTATCTGTAGCTGTGTAGGCATGTGGAAGTACGAGACTGTATAAAACTACCTGCCATGTTACCATCGGGGCTCAGCCTTTGGATGAGAATCCACTGAGCCGGTTCCAGCATCAATAAAGGCTGCTTCCTGCTTATAGCCTTGGTGTTCCGTCTCTCTCTTCAAGAATCCCACAACACACAATTACATTGTTCCTTCTTCCCCTTGCACTTCTTTCTCACTGCAAGAGAATCTAATCATTTATTAAGTGTAAATGACTGATAAAACTGTGGCCACTCCTGGAAGATTTTGCATTTTTATAGTTCTTAAAGCCATAATCCACAATAGTGGTTGAAACCATCTCATAAAACAACAAAGATGTAGGGGAGCTTTTGGGAGAGATTGTGAGGTCACCAGAACCTTCAGAAACTACAGGTATAGGTAATCATGTATTTTGTGTAAGTCTGACACTGGTCATTTCTAACTGTCTCAATTTTTCTTACCTATCAAAAGTGAAAATAAATAATATCCTGATGGAATGGCTTCTGCAGAGGAATGCTATCTTTATTTGGGGTACTTTGGTACAGCAGAAGGAGCCTCAAGGAAGTCAGGCCCTATTCATTTTATAGATTGAATCTGCTCAGCTCTCGATTCCCAGTTGGAAATCCCAATCTTAGAATATTAAAATTAAATTTTAATATTTTATTCTTTCTATTAAAAATCATGCTTATTTTAAAAATGCAAGGAATATAGAAAATTACCAAGAAGAAAGACAGAAATCACCCAAAGCCCACAACCTAATAGAAGCCATCCTTAAAATTTGGTGCACGTGATTCCAGAAACTTCTCTGCACATGTAATAAAAACTTTCTGGATGTTATTTTTGAAAAATTATATCATATCTTAATGAGTCCTTAGTGCCTTCAGGCAATAACTTTCTTTTAATAGAACAAATTCTTAATACGACCTATATGAATTATTCAGTCGCTTAAATGGCTGATGCATTTTGCATTATTGAAAAACTAGAGAAATTAGATGGGGTAGTTCAAAAACTAAGGGCCAGAAAGAAGCAAGCTGGAAACCAGAAACATGAAAGCAAGAAATAAATTATAGGCTGATAGTACATTGAGTACATTGAAATTGAAAGGGAAGACAACCCAACTTAACCATCACATGAATCTGCCTCCTGGCATGTGCACAATAACATTTTCATTTTTGAGTTGTCATCCACTCTTCTCAGTGTTTCTGTGTGAACTCATTTAAATGACAAAACACTTGGTGTAAGATCCATACATTTTCCTATGTTTCGCCTTGTTTTTATGAATGTATTGCATTATTCTGGCATTATGAAATGAGCTAGACAGTTAACTGCTTTATATAGATTACCACCCAAAACAAACTATTTTGCTTTTCTATCCTCACTTTCTTATTCTTTAACTTTCCTGACATAATTACCTGGACTATTCTTGGTTTTCCTTTCTCTGCCCCAATATCCTTTTAAATCTTTTCTATGATATAATAATAATAATATTTATTTGATACAAATTGTTAGTATGAAAAAGTTAATTTCTCCTAACAATCCAAGTACTATTTCCACATATTCATATGAGGAAACTGAGTCATAGAGAAGTTAATTTACCTAAGGGCCCACAGCTAGTGAAGAGCAGACCCAGGAATCAAAGAACTTTTTTGTGACTCTAGGGTCTAAGTTTTCCCTGATACCTAGTCGTCGGCCTGGTGCTATCAGCTAGTTATTGGTGTTCCTAGGAGTTGGCCTGGCACAGCTAGACTTTGTTGTCCCCCATTGAACATAAACAGTTTCAGAGAACATCAGAAAAGGTCACTCCATGACCATGATAGATCAGAACAAAAATAAGACTACCCATAATCGTGTTCGAACAGAAAAGCATGAACCTTATCCAAGCCTCCAAATGGAATACACAACTGAAAATATCAAACTAATATGAGTGGCTGTTACTTCTTTACCAGTTAGAGCTTTAGCCTCATTCTAGTCTTCCCTTTTTCTACATACCCAGTCATAGAATTACCCGTGCTTCCTGATAGCATCTAATTTAGAGCAAAGTACCCCAAATCACCTAACACAAACCTGAATCTTAATGTAAGTTCTTTCTAACTCTCTCTTACTGAGATGTCTCATGGTTCCCCATAGTGGGTGTTCTCCCTGGCTGCAATGAGTATAAAAGCTCAACTTGTTCAACCACAACTACTGTCGTCTTTGTTTTCCTGGAGTTTATTGACTTTGGGACTCTGCCAAGGTAACTTTTTCCTAAAGAAGTAAAACTTTTGGGTCAGGTATTTCATACCTGGTATGTCTTTGGGGTCAACCAGTTGCACTTTTAGATCTTTTATAAAGTCATTAATTCGCATATTCCTAGTTGGGCACTCCACATCACCAGACTTCCCTAGCATGTCTTCCTCCTGCTCATCCATAGTGAATTGTAAAGAACAAACTCCATCTGACTTATCCCTGATTCATTCACCCTGAGTTCAAATTCCTCTTTGGCATTTGTCAGTTTCATTTCCAGCTCTGAATTCTCTCTGTCTCCTAACTTGGACTTGGGACAGTCTGTAATTGTTGAAGATTCTCTCTTATTCCTTCTGTCATTTGCTCTTCTTTTCTTTCAGCCATTAAAGGTCTGACTGACTCATCTCTCCCTATGACTTAGAATTTTCTCTAGTCCAATGTAATCTGCATTTTTCACATTCCCTTCTTTAACCCCTCCCTGTTTAGAAGAGACAGTGTAGGCTACAGTGTGTACACTGAAGGTGATGTTCTCTTCCCAATAGTTCTAAAAAGGAGGTACTTCAATTAGGAAAGGTAAAGAACCAATTTTAATAAAATTCATCATTGAGTTGAAATAGCATGGGTGCTTTAATAGACTACTGCTATGTTGTGATCATAGGATGCATTTTATAGTAGGAAATTGGTTTATCGAAAGGGATTATTTTGTTGTAAGAAATAGAAACCCTTTTTGAGCTGGAGTCAAAAAGGAGGTGGAATTGAGAAGATGGTTGTATAGACACCTCATGCAAGACAAGGGCACTAAGTGCAACCAGACCTCGTAAAGATCTATAACCATGAACTGGTAGACTCTATGATCAAGGAAGCTGCCCTCTGCTTTTCTCACTCTCACCCCTAGCTTCTCTTTTGAGAATTCGCTCATTCCCACTTTCACTATCTTTCCATATCCCTTAGCAGATCAGCTTCAAACCAGCTTTCCTACTAGAATCATTCCCAAGTCTATGTGATGGGGAAAAAAAACCTAAGTACTCTAGAGGGTAGAAATCAGTTTGAATCTGATTTCTACCCTCTAGAGTAGAGTACAGTCTGAATCTGCTACACTCCCTGCTCTTCTATGGTCTATTTGGCTTTGCCTGGTTTCTCTCAGTAGTCTCCCTCATTACTTGAGGGAACTTTAGCCTTTATTTTTTGTAGTCATGAGAATTTAACAAAAAAATTGAGCATTTGTTATACACCAGCCATATATCTAGCACTAGAAGATAGATAACATATATCTTATCCTTGAGGAGTTTACACTGTTGATAAGGGCAAGATATATGCACATTAAGCATTTGTAAATCATTCAGTAATACAAATAAATGCCCCAATAAGTGGTCAGAAAAAGAGGACTGCATAAATGTAGAAAAGATAGATAAGGATGTGAGTTGCAAAGAGCTTCTGGGACACAGAGCGGGGAGGAAGTTATCCTTTAATAAATATTAAGTGCCTGCTTTTATAAGGACTTGAGCTGGATACTTAAACATAGACAGAGTGGAATGATTACTGTTGTCCACCCACATCTAGTATAGGTGTTAGACCCATGCAGGGGATAAGTAATAAACCTAAAGTACTTCACCTCGGGCAAAGCACCCAAAATGGTAGCAGAGCTCAACTGGCATATGTATTTTCAATGACAAAGAATTAAATGGAGATTGGCGAAGATGGGCAAGGTGGAGCTTTAAAAAAATTCAGAGTGGAGAGCAGCCCAAAGTTGAACCATAGGGTCTTTATTGTCACCTATAGTAATCGAGTATGTGTACCATGAGATGGGAGACTTACTGAGTTAGGGTTTCCTATGTGACCCTAGAACACAATATGGTTTGCCTGGGATTTGTGTGAACTACACTCCTGTGTGTGGGAACAATTGCCCACCTATGGTTAGGCATATGCTATATGCATTCTGAGGGGTATAGTTCCTCTTTTATAGGTGAAGAAAAAGCCTGAGAGCATCTTGAATCATGTCCTCTGTAATCAGTGTAAATAGATTTCTCCTAAGTGAAACACTGATATCTAACAATCTGCTAAGACAAATGAGTTCTAAGAGGGGAAAATCTGCTTTAGGACATCTTTTGAAATCTGTCCTTTGTACTCACATTGAATGTGAGGGAAATAGCCACAAATCCTTCACCAGTGTGGCAGAACTAACATTAATCTCTCTCTAGATCTAAAACTGCCACACTAAAATTTATCAGTGACTGCTTGACCTACTTTCCTTCATTGCTTCGAGGGCCCATCCTTACATGGAGTCTAATTTATTTGCCAAGAGATTAATTAGCTTTTCAGAGCCTCTGTGCTAGTTAATAGTCCCAAAATAGACCACTAGTCCCAATGCCCATTGCTTCTTCGGAGGACAGATTATAGGAATGACAAAATTTGAGCAAGATATATTTGTTAGTGCCCTTATGCTTATGAAAGTTATGACCTACAACCTTCTTGGTCTTTGGCGGGTTGCCTTAACTATGTCTCTCTCGCATTCCCTCAAATTCCTGGAGAACTGAGTAGATTAAATGTGAGTTTCAAGGTGATGTGACTAGGCAGTATGATGTGAATCAAAGTCCAGATGCTGTAATCAGACTTGGGCTTTAATCATGATTCTATTACTTTGGTCGGTTTATTTGTCTGGGCTTCTTTTCCCTGATCTCTAAAATGTGAGCCAGTAATAGTTCTCATCTCCTAAAATTGTGGTGATGATCAAGTAACATAATGCATTAAACTGCTCACCCACAGAGTAGATACTCACTACATGGTAACTATTTGTATTGTGATAGACAATTAAAGACACATCTTCTCCCTTTAAGCTGTTGATGCCTGGAAATAAATCGGACCTGCTGGGGCTCTCGGCTTCATACTTCATAGGGGCTGATGAACATGGATGTCTTTCATCTAATTGTTGATCAATGTAACAGAATCTAAAATTTGCACACTAGGCCAAATGTGTAAAACATATAGCACTCTGTTATCTATAACTTGCCTTGATGCTCCCATTCCCTTTGATGGCAGTGGGGAAAATCACAAATTTACCATTTATTAAGGATAATTCAGTCTCTTTCCAGTATAAAGAGTCTTTTTAGAGTCATCTTAGCCTCTTTAGGGATAAGTGCTTAGTCTTTCAGGGTAGTCTTCCCTTTTCCCTTCCCAAGAGGCTGTTGTACATGATTTCATGGCAATATACAAGAGGTGGCTGCTCTATGAATGGGTTATTGGGCTCTCTACTAGCTCTTCACTGGTGTTTCAGGCTCTACATGAATCTTGTTTTTTACTGCGTTATCTTGACTTCTAAACATTGAGTTCCGGGGCTCAGGCTTCAGAAATCTTAATTGAAAGTGACTTCCTAGATTGAGGGAGTCATTTCTTATAAGGACATTTCTTATAAGGACAAAAATATGACCTCATTTTACCTTAATTACCTCTTTAAAGGCCCAAATACAGTCACATTCTGAGGTACTGGGAGTTAGGACCTCAACATAAGAATTTGGGGGGCAAGGAAAATGATTCGGCACATAACAACTTGCAAAAAACACTATAAGTGAAAATATAAATGGCAAATGGAAAATTTTTTGCAACTGATATCACAGGGTTAATGTCTTTAATCTATAAAGAATTTCTAAAAATAGAAAATATAAAGCCCAAGAATCACAAAAGACAATTGAGTAAATAATTTAAGAAAAAGAAACACAGAGACATTGGAAAATGTCTCACCCTGGCTCATAATAAAATCTTACTTTCTACCTATCAGCTTGGTAAAAATCCAAGAGTTTGACAAATAAACTATGTTACTAAACTCTGTTTAACTGGCACTTTCATACATTGCTTATAGGAATGCAAAAATGGCACAAGCCTCATGGAGAGGAATTTAGCAATATCTAGCAAAGTTATGTATGCATATATCCTTTGACCCAGAAATCCAACTTCTAGGAATTTATCCCAATATCGACTGGCAAATATTTGAAAAAAATGTATGCACAAGGTTATACATTACAGCACTATTTGTAATAGAAAAAGACTAGAAACAATCCAAACATTCACCAGTAAGAGGCTGGTTAAATGAACTTTGGTATGTCCACACAATAGAATCACAGGCACTTGTGCAAAGGAACCAGGAAGATCTTGGTATACTCCCATGGAGAAATTTCTAAAATATACCATTAAGTGAGAAAAGCAAGGCAGAGAAAAGTATTCATTTTACTTTGTGACTAAGATAGGAATAAGGTCAAACATTTACGAAAGAACGCTAGAGTCCCGTCAAAAGGACTCAGGAGCTAGATTGAATAGGCTTCCACCAACCAAAGATGGGACAATGTGAGCATCAATAAAAATGACAACTACAGTGGAGTGAAACACATCAAATACCATTAAATCCATGAGTTTATGGTGTTATACGAACCAAAAAACTCATAGTCCTTTTTGGAGGTTGCTAGAGAGCCAATTAATCTCTCTGAAAATTAAGTAAATAAAGGGAAAGAATCAAGTTTTTGACCTGCCTTTATTACGTAAACTATAACTTAGGGCACCCAAATAGTTGGTGAAAGAAAGCTTATCTTTATAGATGTATCCTAGCTAATAAAAAAAGTTTTGAAAAAATTAGAATATCACCATTCTATAAGCCATTAATAAAACAATGGATCTACCAGCAATGATTATCAGTGATCACTAACATTGCAGAAAAACACAAGCAAGCATTAAATCTCTCCTGTTGGAAGTATACACCTCCACCTAGGAAGGAGGGTTTTTGCCACGTAAACTGGAATCTGAGAGATTTTTAAGAAGAAGGACAGAGAAACATGTTAAACAATAGCACATGGATGGAATTGACAAATCCAGACTGAGAAGTTCTACAGAAAAAATGACCCACTTCATCAACAAATAAATTGCAAGGGTAAAAAGAAACCAAGGGGGAAACAGATTAAATGAGACTTAAGAGTCATATCAACCAAATGAAGTTGTAGACCTTGTTTGGGTCCCATTTTAAACAATCCACTGTTTAAAAAAATTATAAGACACTAAGAGAAATTTGAACACTGGCTGGGTATTTAATAATACTGAGGAATTATTTTTTAGTTGTGATAGCGATTTGTGGCTATGTTTAAAAAAGAGTCCTTAATCATGTCACAATATGTACATGTATCAAATCATCACACTGTTCACCTTAAACTTATACAATGTTATGTGATAATTATCTCAACAAAGCTGGAAAAAACCCTTATAATTTAATACCTACTGTAATTATTAATTAAATTATATAATATCTAGGGTTTGCCTAAAAGTAATCTGTGACTTGGGGGAGTGAATGTGGGTATAGCTGATGCAAGATTGGCCATGGTGGATGAGCATTAAAGATGGGTGAAGTGTACATGAGGGGGTTTGGTATTCTATTCTCCACTTTTGTGTATATTTGAAATTTTTTATAACCAATTTTTTTTAAAGAAGAACTCTAAGCCAACTTCAAATGATTCTCACTAGCAAAGATAGGATATCAAAGGTAGCTGAGAAAGATAGATAAAAGAGATTATAACTATATATTTATTTAACCCAACTCCAAATAAAAATATCAACCTTTTTATTTTTATAAAATATAGGCAAGTTAAATCTGATATTAATGTGAAAAAATAAACAAAGGTTGCCAAGGAAACTCTAAAAAGAAAACAATTAGAGGAAACTGGTCCTCTATCAAATATGAAACATGCCATGAAATATCAATAATTAAAACAGTGTGCACTAATGGACAGCAGACCAATGGAAAATAATGGAAAGTCCAGAAGAAGGTCCAAATATATATTGAAATTTTCTGTATGATGAAGTTGGCATCTCCATCAGGTGGAATAAAAATGCTTTTTTTAAATAAATAGTGTTGTGACAATTGAAAAAAATAGTTTTCTTTTAAGGGGGAAATAGATCCTTCCTTCATAAAGGTAGTAAAAGAAAACATGGGTAAATTTTTTTATAGCCTCGGATTTGGAAAGGTCTTTCTAACTATGATTCAAAATTCAGAAGCCATTAAAAGATTGATAAATTTGGCTATACAAATATCTAAAACCTCTACAAGTAAAAGAAATAATAATCAAGGACAAATAGTAAGCTGGGAAAAATATTTGCAACCTATATTATAGACAGAAAGGGTTAATCACTCTCCTAATCAACTTACCATGTAAGGAGCTGCTAGAAATTAAGAATGAAATGAAACCACACAATAGAAAATTATGAGTGAAGTATAAGTATTCCAAAAGAAAGAGATAAAGGAAGGAAGACAGATGCCTGTTAAATGTGAAAAGATGTTGACCTTCACTCTTCATTCATACTGAGAGAAATGCAAATGTAAATTGTACTGAGGTACTTTCTCCTCTGTCAGATAAGCAAAGATCCAGTTGTTCAACAGCACTCTTGGAGAGGCTTGTGAGACTATTTACTGTTTTGCTCTGATGGAATTCCAATTGATAAACTATTCCAGAGGATAATTTGGCAATATCTAACATGATGACGAGCACATTTATCCTTTGACTCAGCAATCCTACTTTTGGGAATTTAACCTAAAGATTCACTTGCAAATGAATGAAATGATGAAATGATCAATGTATGCATTCATCATTAATGAATGTTATTCATTAGAGTTTTATTTTAATAGGGAACTGATTTAACAAACTATGGTACGTCCACACGAATACTATGCACTCGTTTAAACAAACAAAAAAATGGGCAAATTCTATAAATTCATTTGGAAAGATCTCCAAGATATAGTTGGGGTCTTTGATTGTTTTGTTTTATTAGATTTAACGTTGACTTTAGACTTACACAGTTTGTCAATTATGTGGAATTTAAACTTTTTTTAGAGTTCTTGACTGTTCTAGCACAATACATCACATCTGCTGCTTCAAGGTGAATTGCATAAAGAAAGAAGGAAAAAAATTAGAAAACTGCTGAATTATAGTTAAGATAAAAAGCAAGAAAAGCAACTAGCCAGAAATCAAAAAGCCCTCACAAGTTGACATGAGGTGATAGCACCAACTGTTCACTGGATTTTTTATGTCATCCATATAGTTGGGCTTCTTTTTGTTTCATTGTTAACAGCCATACTGCTAGATGATATTCACAGAAGCATAAACTTAGTAAGATTTTCTGCATTTTTATCTAAGAGGTAAAACTGGATATTGCCCATCACTGACTCAGAATTAGATCTTTCTTACTCATTCAATATAAGTCCATAGATACTCTTTTCCATTTCTCAACCAAGATTCAGATTCTTTGCTTGTTAACAAATTGGTTGATTTATGTAAACATCTTTCTTGTAAGGGTTCTGGCTTTTGACACAAGACTGTCCTCTGGCTGTTATTTTTGTCATGGGGTAAGCTTTGAAGGCCTGCTTCAAGTCAGAACTGCTTCCATCTACTGGTAAGTGTGGTCATTGTTGATTTCTACATGTAACTTTTGCTTGCTGTTGTTCCATGTCCATTTCCTTGCTCTTGGACAATGTTTCTCAAATTCAACAGTCTTGGGGAATGTGGAAGGTGCCCGGACTGTGAGGACCACCATTGCCATTACTCCATTTGAAAACATACAAGTCATCTCTCATCACCATGACAAGCCTGGCCATATGAACCACTGCCAGTCTCCTAAGGTATGTACTCAACCGTTTCCAAGTCTTGCTTCCCCGGAGACTCCCTATTTGAAGGGACTTGAGTTACAGCATCTACCACAGGACTAAAAATTCACAGCTTCTTAGTGATTCCAGGATATACTATTAAGTGAAAAGCAAAATTCAGAAGGGTGAATATAACATGCTAGCTTTTGCAAAATAAAAGAGTTGAAAATAAGAATATACACGTATTTGCATGATGAAATGCTAGAAGGATATACAAGAAACAAGTGATGGGGTGTAAATGGGGTAGACAGGAGCAAAGGTGGAACAAGACCTCACTATGTACCATTTTATATAATTTTAATTTTTGAACGATGTAAATGAATTATCCATTCAAAAAATTGAAATTAAAGTGCAACATATTCATTATATTGAATCTGTATTGCAGTTAAAAGAATGAACTAGAGTTATATGTGAACAAGGAGATCTCAAAAGCAATGTGGAGTGAAAAAAGCAACTTGCAGAAATATACAAATGAGGGTATTTATGTAAACATTTTAAACATATCCAGAACAATCTATATATTTCTATAGATGCATGTATATGTAGGAAATGTATAAATTCACACACTCAAAAGTCATACTAAATTATTGATGTAGCTATCCCTGGAAAGGAAGGGAAGAAGTTAGATTCGGAGAAGTAAACAAAGAGAAAGTATTAATACATGTCAATTATTTTACAAAATATTACTGAAGCAATTGTCTAGGGATATGCTGAATGTTTTTGAGCAAGATAATACATTATTTGAACGGTCCTAGGGAAGACTGATTTTATAGCCCACTATAGGATAGATTGATTGAGGATAAACTGAATGACCAATAGGAGGCTAATATCAGTAACAGATGAGAAATAAGGAAGGAATGCTTGATTATGAAAGCAATGAAGGTGAGAAGAAGAGAGAAACTAAGGTGGGCATAACTATGGCCTCCAAAGCAGTTCGCATCCTAATCCCCAGAAACCGTGAATATGTTACATGACAAGGAGTTGTTTGCAATGGAATTAAGGCACTAATCATCTGATCTTAAAATCAGTGGGTGAGCCTAGTGTAATCACAAGGATACTAAAATTAGGAAGAGGGAGGCAGAAGAGACTCAACAGACCATCACTGGCTTTTAGATGGAAGGGAGCCAAGAGCCAAGGAATGCAACAGCCTCTAGGAGCTAGAAAAGGTCAGAAAACAACTTCTCCCCTAGGGCCTTCAGAAGGAATGCAGCCCTGCTGACACCTTGATTTTAGCTCAGACTAGTTTTAGTCTTCTGACCTCTAGAACTGTAGGATAATATATTTGTGCTGTTTAGGCAACTAAGCTTGTGGAAATTTGTTATTTCAGTGTTGGGAAACTAATACGTGACAAAGGCATTTTGTCATTTTATAGTCAGAAGTAATGATTCTAAATGTCCAGGAGGAAAATAAAATGTGAGTCTGAGTTTGGGGAAAGAAACTGGAAAGAGATAGCTGAAGCTCTGGATGTTTATGAGAGGCTAAAGAAACAGGTATAGAAACAGATAAGGTGAAGACAGACCACAGGGAACACCTACATTTTGGGGGCCAAGAGGAGAAAGATCCATCAACGTACAAAGAGATGGAGTGGTGAGAGGGGTGTCAGGTAATCAGAACCATATGCCCCATCAGAAGCCAAGGAAAGAAAGTTTTAAGAGTGTGGAAGAAGGACACAGATGACAGTTTTAAATGCTACAAGAATACCAAAAATGACACTGTTGTCAGCTCGCTTTGCACATTGGTAACTTAACCCACCCCTCCCCCCAGACCCAGGCTCTACCCAACGCCACTTAAGTCAGAATCTCTGGGGCTAAGGACCAAAGCTCAGGTGATTTTAACATGCAGTTAGGACTGAGAACCAGTTGTCTAATGGGTAAATAGGCCTCTTCCTGTCTCCCAGGAACTGACAGCACTAGGACCTCAGCTGAAAACTATAGACTCTCTAGTTCTTTCTCAAGAGAGAAACCAACAATTGAGGCTGGGCACGCACCCACCAGCGGTGGACATGGAAACGCAGTGTTTGTGGGGAGAAACTTTCCTTTAACTGAAGCCAAGAGAGAGGAGGTCCCACAGGGGTATGTGTAGTAAGAGAATATCATCTTATTCCCCCTGTTTGATCTGCTTAGGGAAGGGCTTGCCACTCTGTCCCTGTGCCCAGCCGAGCAGTGGTAAGAGGATGCAGAGGGCAGACTCTCCCTCCGTGAAGCCAAGAATTGCTTGGAAAGTTGGTTACAGAGGTGTTTGGGGAGAAGAGATTCATGAATTGACCATGTCTTTCTAAGCATCACCTCCTTGAGGAAGCTTTCTATCGTCTCCTAGTGTAGACTAGTCCCTTGTCACCTGTTCTCCTGGAACTGTTTTTTTGATTTTGGTTTTGTTTTGTAGTATTTATCTCATTGTGATTATTTGTCCATTTCTTCACAAGGGTGATGATCGTGTCATCTTTTGTTTTCGTTTTTTAATCTCACCCAGTGTATCTTTACCTGGCCCAAAGTACGCATGTGCTAAATTTAATTGGATAAATTAATGAATTTCAAAAGAAAAGGTCTTTCATTTTGACAAAAAATTATATATAAAAGTACAAATATGTGAATAGTGTAAGCATTAAAAACTGGAGATAGGCACAGAATGTTAATATTGATTTCATTTTAGTCATAGAATTTCAAGTTATTTTTATTTTGTTTGTAATTTATAAAATTTCTACAAAGATTTTAAGTACTTTTCTAATCAGAAGCAAGGAAGCCAACGATGTAGAATACGCCTGCGGGCGCACACGTCAATGTTAACGTTTTGGCCCTGGGCTCAGAGGCCCTGAGCTTGAGTTTTGCTTCTTCCACTTACCATCGGTGTCACCTGGGGAAGTTATTTCCTCATTGACTATCAGTTTCCTCACATGTGAAGTGGGGATAATCGGAGAACCATAGCATAAGATGACTGTGAGGATTTAAGTGGCGGAATACACGTAGCACCTGGAACTGAATGACTGTTTAGACTATTATTATTACTTACACTTTTAT
>NW_006437736.1:3802113-3845276 GCF_000325575.1 Pteropus alecto
GTATATAAATTCATTAGGTTGTAGTTAATATTTAAATGTTAAACTTCAGCTTTGGTTAAAATTTAAAATAATATCATGAATCGCCAATAGGTGGCAGCATATCATGGTTCCGTCACAACGTTTGGCTGGCCGTGGTGTCCTTGCTTGACAATTTCTTAAATCGGTTTTCGAAGGAAGAGACTTTAGAGTTTATCTAATTTGACTCCTTCGATTTACGTATGTGGAAACCTGGAGATAAAGTCAAAAAGAGGACAAACTACTCATTTGCCAGGAAAGAGCAGGGTGGGGGAAGAGGCAGGGAGAACAGTCTCTGTATACTTTACACTTAATTT
Organism: Pteropus alecto; assembly: GCF_000325575.1. Taxonomy (NCBI): domain Eukaryota; kingdom Metazoa; phylum Chordata; class Mammalia; order Chiroptera; family Pteropodidae; genus Pteropus; species Pteropus alecto. The sequence goes on from NW_006437736.1 coordinate 3,802,446, forward strand.
GGGTTATTTCCTCACTATTCCTTTTAGCTGGTCCAGTAAACTTAGAATACATGGCAGAAAACAGTTTCCAGTTCTCAAATGGAAATATCAATTTGGGGAGTAAAGAATATATTTCTTTGTCATACAAAGTAAATGGTCGATGAACCTCAAAATATGGAAATTCCTCTATCTCACCTCCTTTTTTAGTATTTTCTAGTTGAGAGAGGTATTGCCCTTTGTTATATCACTGGATCCTTACAATCAGGGATAATGTTGTTATTTCTATTTTACAAACTAGGAAACGAAGGCTCAGAGAAGAAAATGCTCCCATAAGCAGGAAACATGAATTCAAATCCAGATCATTTGTTCATTCCTTCATTCGTTCATTGAAAACAAGCATTTATTCAGTTCCTGGCAGGCACCAGTATGCTAGCTGCTGGAGATGCATAGTATAATGGGGAATACACTTCCAAAAGATTTTAGCGTCTGTCATAGGGTTACAGTGTCTGTACTACATGACACCAAATTCCTGCCTCTCTGCACCACACACACATCTGCATAGTGACCTGCACACAAAGTAGGTACCCAACAAATATCTATTACATCGAGCGGCCCGAGCATATCCCCAAAGGCCCTTGAGGCCACTGAATTGCAATGAGGGTTTTTACTGTTAGTCAAATACCACAGGCTCAGAACTATTTTCTTAAATATCTAAGGATGTGTTTATATATTTATGCCCTCTCCTGCTCCAGAAAGCATTTAGGGGCTGCAGGATGTACACGTGTTCATTGAAATCTTTCGTGTTTCGAATAATAGCCCCCAGACCTCTTTCAAAACGCCTAGGAAAGCTGGATCCACGCGGCCCCAGTTGGACTGCTAGATGGCAGTAGCAGCACATGCTGTTTTTAGGCTTCGGTCAATCTCACATTCAGAGGGGAAGGGGCCTTCGGGAGTAGTCGGTTCATTCCTTCCCACTTTACAGATAGGAAAGCTGAGGCCCCCAAAGGGCAAGACATAGGCCCAGGCTAGGTAGCTTAGTTAGCCAAACAATGGACTGAATTGTACACAGGTTGCTGACTTTTATGATTTAATATTTGCAGGAAAATTTCCTTATAGATTCACTGAAAAATTATTTTAAATGTTTGCTATAAAAAAAATGTTTTTTCTTTTTAAAGCAGCGGTACAAAAGAATGGTAATGATGTTAAAAGTAAATCTACCTCCTGCCCTGACCCTTTACTCCCCCAGGTGTCCTCCCCAGAAGCTCCACTGCTACCATGTTCTTCAGTGACTGTCCGGGGATATAGTTCATTAAACACACACACACAGCTGTGCTGCATTTATAATATCCAAAGTTGTCTGTGAGTGCGTGTGTGATCAGATGGATATAATGTGTGCATGGAGTATAAAATAATATGAACAAAAGTGAGAAATCTGTGGACCTCAGGAAAATGTCTCCTTTACCCTCCCAACCTCTCCTGAAAAAAAAAAAGTCCATGAAGTGGTTTCCAAATTCTGGAGTGGCTTTATTTTTACCACTTCTCTGTTGATTTAACAGATTAAAACTCTACTAGCGGCACCTATAGTGTCAATCTTGGTAAATCCTGCCTTCTGAAGCTCTCCCTGCTGTAATTAAATTACTGTAAATACAATTAGAAGGTCCCTCTAGGTGGTCTGTGTGACACCAGCCCCCAAGGAATTGTCTTAAGATATTTGAACCAAAAGTAAAGAGCAAAGTGGCGGAATCCCCTTAATCTTTGGGGGCCCAATCCTTTGAGGATTTGTGGCCATGAAATAACAGGCAGTCGGTTTTAGTGCAAGCGGCACTTTCAGGAGATATTTTTCTCAATTGTCACTGGCCTTCAGGGTCAGTGCGGGGGCTCTGGCCTCTGTTGCCAGCTTCCTGCCCCCTCCCCATGCCCTCCCCCAGCCTCCAGTAGTGATTTGCGAATTCTGCTTTCCATCTGGAAGAGGAGAGTCTGGGTAGTTAGTACTTTGCATCCAGCACCTTTTGCATAGTGTTGGGAGCTGTTGCTATGTGGTCCACGTGTGTTGCTCAACAAGCTTAAACTTTGCATAGCCCGTGCTAAACTAATTTGCGTCAATTTGTCTACATCATGCCAACAATCGTTCTGAGAGTCTTGAATAGAACATACAAGGCTGCTGATAAAGGCCCTCGGAGCAGATGCCGCCAGCCATTCTGCGGGGCCTCGCTGTCGCTAGTTCTTCACCATGGTTTCTTCATATCCTAGTGACAATGTTAGTTTTTCTGCCCTGGGGTTAAAACTTTTTTTTTCTTAAACAATGGACAGCCCTATACAACTGGCCCTCCAACTGACTTTTTTTTTTTTTTTTTTTTAAAGACATGGCTGTGGCTGAATTCTAGCCACCACCACCAAGTTTCAGAGAAAACAAGTAGAATTAAGTTTTTTTAGACTTTGTGCCACTATGATGAAGTACTTTTCTACTTATCTGTCATTGTGTTGGACTAAAATTTTAACCTAAAAACTGATCAATTTTTATGAAAAGATATGTTTTTGGTAAATTAGGAAGTAACATTTAGGACTAGACAGTAGAAGGCAACCAAAGTAATTTGTGCCATATGAACTGTAGGAAATTATCTCACATTTACAAGAAACTTCCAATTTTTTCAAAGCCAGATCTGGAAATATACTGGCCTGGTCAGTTTGGGGAATGTACCAGAGACCCTAGGGGAAATAATTGAACTCTCTTTCCTAAAGAGTCTAGGAAATCCACTCAGTCCCTGGCTTATTCACCTGTTTGTGGTTTTTGTCATTCTGCAATCTTCCTCCCTATATTAACCCATTAATGACCTAAAAATCACCCAGAGAAAACTGATAAATGTTCAAATGTTTGCAATTAATGTTTGTCAATATTTCTAGATAGGAAGAACTAATAAGGATTTATTCAAAAACTTATAACTGAGTGCCTACTTTGTGCCAAGTACTTTCCAGGTACTTGGGATACAGCAGTGACAGTCCTTGATGTTGTGGCACCTAGGAAGCAGACACTAAATAACAGACCAGCAAATACATAGCATAACAGTCAGTGGAAATGCCAGGCGGTAGGAGGTGCTAAGAAGAAAAATTAAAGGGAAAAAGTAGTCAAAGAGCTACTTTAGATACCAAGAAAAGAGAAGATGTCATTTGAGGAGGTGACATTTGAACAGAAACTCAAAGGAGGGAGAAAGTGTCAGTGGTCCAGGCAGAAGAAACAGTGGGAGCCAAAGTCCCTGCAATAGGAATGGCTTTGCATGTTCATGGCCAGTGCAACTAGAGAACAGGAATGGGATATGGGAAAGGTAAGGAGGTGGGAGAGGAAGCCCACAAGAGATGAAGATAAACAGGAATGGCAAATGCTGTATAATCATGGGTATCTCCACTATTCAGTGTCACAGTGAATCTAGAGATCAGCAGACTGGTTCCCTGTCTCTCAAGCTAACCTTACAGAGAACCCTAGAGGAGGGTGGGCCAGCTTATAGGTCAGTGGGAGGATTCGGGACTGATTGAAGCTGACAGGCACATGATGCAACGCTCGAAATCATGAGTAATTATTATGGACTGAATGTGTCCCCCAACATTTATATGTTCAAATCCTAATCCCCAACATGCTACTAGGAGGTGCAGCCTTTGGGAAGTGATTAGGTCAGGAGGATAGAGGCCTCTTGAATGGCCTTAGTGCCCTTATAAAAGGGACCCCAAAGAGCTTTCTTACTGTCTCTTCCATGTGAGGACACAGTGAGAAAACAGCCATCTGTAACCTAGAAGAGAACCCTCACCAGAACCCCACCATGATGGTACCCTGATCTCAGACTCCTGACCTGCAGAACCATGAGAAATGTGTGTTGCTTACAAGCCACCCAGTCTATGCTATCTGTTATAGCAGCCTGAACAGGCAATGACAGTAATGTTTAAAATTTGCAAATTAGAGCAACGATGAGATATAACTGTTCTACCAACTATCTGGCAAAAATTAGAAAGCCGAATAATATCAGGTGTTGGCAGAGACACAGGCAATGGAAGCCTCATGGATAGCTGGTGTGATGGTATACAAGTGTAGCCACTCAAAAACAATCTGGAATTACTCAGGCAAATTAAATATCTGATACATCCTATGACCTAGCAGTCCTGTTCTAGAATTCACATATTCTATGGAAATTCTTTTGTGGAAAAAAGACCACAGCCTAGGAATTTAAAAACAGGACTTTCTAAGAACTGCATTGCAGAAATAAAGGAAGTACTCACCAACCAGGGCCTAGGGGACACCACATCCTGCTTCCATGTCACATCAACACTATATATGTTCTTTTGACCATAAGTACAGCCTGCAGTCCCTCCGGGAATTGCCAGTGGGGATCTCATACATACTGGAGGGCTGGGCCACTTACCTGCCAACAGCGAGGTTGACTACCACCCCTCCCTCAGGGGTCAACCCACCTCCCCAGAATGTGTAGGGCCAAGACAAGGTACAAATAGAGGCCTACGTACCATGTTTAAATATTTAAAATTTATAAATCAAACAAATATGTTCTATCTTGACAAATATACCTTCTTCACAACCTAGAAGGCAGCATTTCAACTTAGAATTCTTGGGTTCCCCAGGGCACAGAGGAGAGAGCTCCCAGAGAGAAGCCTGTTCCTCCGTCCTGCGCGTGCTGGGCTCCAGTCTGCACCAGGAGACTTACCTGCACATGTGTGGACACCTGTCCTGCACGGCCAAGCTCCTATCATACTCCCCTCTCCCCATTAACAGCTACCATAGGGCCACCCCTCAGGCTTAGCAGCACTTTAAAAAAAATTTTTTAAGAAAGACCTAAGGAAGAGACCTGCACAAGCCCTAATAGGTGAACTTGAGATAATCTGAGGTCCAGCATTCATAGGTGAGCATGTCTCCTTGACCCTGTGGACTCTTTGTCTCATGAGGTATGACACAGCCAGAAAGAAAAAGGCCAGAGTGGAGCCCTCTAAGGGAGGGGACCAGGGAGAGGCGCCTCCTGCCTAGGTACGAAGGTGGTACATTAAGAAAGGTAGGTGGGGCCAGGTTGTGATGGGGCCTTGGATACCATGTTGTGGAACGTAGACTTTACTTCTTGAGCAGCAGGAAGTCCTGATGGGTTTCAAGCAGAGCTTTACAATAATAAAACTAGACATGATAGGAGTAGAACCATTTCGAGACAAAAGTCAAACTGTCCAAAATACTAAAAGATATCACTTACTAGCTATGGAGCCTTGGTTGATTCTACCTAATCTCTCCGGGCCTCAGTTTCCCCATCTGTAAAACAGGTGGATTGGACAAGATTAATAATCTCAAAAGTCCCTCTGTCAGTACATCAGATTTTTTTGTCTGTAAAATAAGTGAGTTGAACCAGATCAGGGATTCTTAATGTGAACTCCACCACAGGGTCTTGCCTCCCCCACCCCCACCACCCCAGACCATCTAAACCAGGATCTCATTTTTTAAAGCTCCTCCAGGTGTTTCTAACTGCAGCTAAGGTTAAGAACCCCTAAACCTGATGATACGCTTCAAGACCCCTTTCCCACCTCCACCTGAATTTTTCCATCTGTAAAAAGAGTACTTTGGGCAATACCATCAGTCTCTCAACTTCACTTATTTCTGGAGCTCCAGACTCAGTGATTCAGAGATGCAGGGCTTTGTCAGAGGAGGAGCCAGGCTCTGAGGGAGGCCCTGGTCATGGAGGCACCTGCATTTACGTGACGTTGTGGGCCGGAGCTGGGGTTTGAGGCCTGGGCAGACAGGTGCTGCTCATGAGAACCAGGCCCCCAGATGGAGCGGCCAAGGTTGGGACTTGGCACAGAGGAGGACACTTCTCAACCAGCGTGAATGTTCTGATGTTTCCTGGCATCTCCTCTGCCCCGCCAGGCACCTGCGGGCTGGGACTTCTTGGCAGGTGAGGAGGAGCGAAGAGAATAGGGCTTTTCTCGAACTGTTCCCCAGAACAACATCACTTGACATCTGGGGAGACAAGGGGTGGAAAAGACAAGCCACTGCGTGTTCCTCCCAGCCTGTGAAAGCCTTGTGGCGGGGAGGCAGGAAAGGGAGTTTGTGTTAAAGTGCCACTTTGCAGCCCGACGTCCGGAGCTTAGCATGTTCCGGGCACTGTGAATGAGACCAGCTGACGCTTTGTATCAAATGTAAAGTGGCCTCTTTTCACATGGCTGGCACTGGAGGCTGATGACCACTCGGGTAGGATCCAGAGCTCTCCAGGAGCTTGGCAGGGCCGAGCATGGGCCCTGAATTGCGGCTCTGTGGGGCGGCAAGGACAATGCCGCCCGCGCTGAGAAGTTGTCACCGTAGAGCAGGGTTCTCAAACATGGAAAGGATGAAGATCTGTTAGGAACCAGTGAGCTGTTTCTATCTCCTTCCACCCGCTCCTGGAGCCCAGGTCTCAAGTGCAAGGACCACAGGTTCCACACAAGACTGAGACATGAAGTCTCAGTTCTGGAGACTGGACGCCAAACTGTTGAGATGTCCAGGACAATCCAAGGTTCACGTAAACAGGGAAGAGTCCAGAACTCAGGGTTGTCCTTGAAAATCTGAGGTTCAAATTCAAGTAGGATCCACTACATTTTTTTTTGATGAATGAAGCAGAAATTTTATTTCTGAGCTCTTCAAAGATTATTAAAAATAAAAAGTATCCTTTTAAAAGCGTCTCAAACTAAATCAAAGGCATATCATCAAAGTCAAACATTTGTCACAGAACGCTTTTGGGTTATAATGTTTTCACATTATTTCTTTTTAACCAGTTGCAACGTTCTGTAGGTCCCATTTTAAACATTTTTTAAAGGCATGAAATAATGTATTTTTAAAAAGTACAACCGCAACTATAAAGCAGAGGAACTTAAGAAGATAAAGATCAAATCTCCTTCATGTACCAGATGGGGCAAGCTAACACGGCATTCATCTTTCCAAACAAGTTTGTTAAGAAACAGCTTCCACGTGCAGTGTTATTAAATAAAACAATCTTCTCATTTAGAAAAGCCAAGACTTTATTCGATTAGTAAAGCCTGTTCTCCCCCAAATTTTGTATTTGCTTGCCTTCATATAAATATTTTAAATCCATGAGAAAAGAATAAATCTTGTTATAGTATAAAAAATCTTAGGAACAACACATTACCAATATTTGATTTAAAAAAAAACTGTTTTTTTCTTAAAATGTAAACATTCAGTAAATAAAACATATATGATATTCCAGATATAGAAACACTAGTCATTTACTTAATGAAAGAGATGCATTTTGATATATTTGGTGATAAAGTTTTTGTCTGTCTGAAAGCATGTCATCAAAAGAACAAGGTCATTATTTAAAAGTTTACTCTTTTGGTGTTTCCTTGTTTGAATTGAATCATCAATTTCTGTAGAATTTTGGCTATAGTACCAGGCCACAGGAAAAGTCTGGAATATGTAAAAGTTCTTTGGCTAGAGAAAAGTGCTTCTGGAGTCGTGGAGGCCAGCATTCATCACTGTGCTTGAAAGTGGTCCTTAGCAAACTCCCCGAGTCCTGAGGGGAAAGCCTAACATCTAGGCTTCCGGCTGGGATGCTCGGCCCAGCAGGGCACCCTTGCAGGCATTCTGCATGCAGTACTGTTGCAGCTCTGCAGTTGCCTGAGACCTTGATCTTTTCCACACTGGCTTCCAGTTCGAGCTGATCCACCAGGTGGGTGCTGGCCTCCCAGGGTGGATGAACCAGGCTGGGCTGAGCCTTGAGGCCTTCATCCCTGATTTATACCTTCTCTGTGCCAGTTCATTGTCTAATATCTTTAAAAACTCACCTGGGATGATGTTATGGGCTGAATTCTCCCTCTCCTCAAATTTTCATGTTTGAGGACTAAGCCCCAATAGCTTAGGATGTGACTGTATTTGGAGATGGGGCCTTTCAAGAGGTAATTAAGTTAAAATGAGGTCATCAGAAGTGGGTCCTCATCCAATATGACTGTATCCTTATAAGAAGACGGCATGGACAACACAGAGGGACAACCATGTGAAGACACAGAGAGAAAATGGCTATCTACAGACCAAAGAGAGAGGCCTCAGAAGAAACCAACCCTGCTGACGCTTCGATCTTGGACTTCCAGCCTCGGAACTGTGAGAAAATTAATTTCTGTTGCTTAAGTCACCACTGCGCGGTATTTGTTATGTTAACCCTCACACACTATTACAGGTGGAGACCGTGACTTCTATTTTACAGCTGAGGAAACACTGCGGTTTAGGAAAGTAAAGCACCTGGCTCAGGTTTGTAAAGCCAGGATTCGAACTCCGCTCTAATACCAAAACCCAAGCTTCTCCCATTAGGCTATGCTTTCTGTAAATCCAGGGAGAAAGAGTAGTGTGCCCACTGAAGAACTTGATACTGAAGGGAGACAGAGGTGGAGGAACTTGTTCGTGGCCCTCAACTTGTGATATGGAGACATTTTTGGTGTCTGAGACTTCATAAATATCGCTGAGGCCTCCAGGAAGGGTTTAGAAAAGTGAGAGAAAAAAGTGAGAGATCGATTTGTTTCTATCTTAATCAGGGTTCAGGTGATTACCAGAAGCAAAAACCTATTCTCTCTACTTAATCAAAAAAGAATCAATGTATGGGAAAGATATGGGGGCACTTCACAGCCTCCAGGGGCAGGAAAGGACCAGAGCTAGAAACTGCGGTAGCCTCTCTGCCACCCTGCATTTGATAGATGCTCAGAGTTTCTATGGGGAGATTATCCAATTCTCTGCTGACTGAAGACTTTGATCGCATTTGTAGAGATTTGTGACATTTCCCATTTGGCAGCACGGAATAAGAAACGTGTGGTTCTAAGACACAGCTAGAGTGGAAGGCCCACGGCTTTGGGACCTAGGACAGGCTCAGGTTTGCAGGAAGACTGCAGCCCATTTACTAGCTAAGTTATCTTGAGAAAGCTTTGTTGCTCTGAAACTCAGTTTTCCTCACTGGAAAATAAGGATAATAAAGCCCGTTTTAAATGTGTCAAAGAGGCACAGTGACTGGCACTTAGTAAATGTCAAATGGACTTAGCTGCCTCCTCCACTTCTTCCTGAGATGGTGGTGGAGGGGTATCTGCTAGAGACCCCCTGTGGGGTTATCCTCAGCCAGGAGTTCTCAATGTGTGACACTACAGAGGTGACCCGCAGGCTGTAACTAGGGGATTCCAACTGTCACTTCAGAGCGGTGATGTGAACTACTTCTCTTTGGGCTTAGCACTTCCCCGGAGTAGGAACCTATACTACCTTCTCTTCACCAGAATGGCTTCTTCCCCTGCTTGAAGCCCTGGGACTCTGGCTAGACTTTTGGTAGAACTAAGTAAAAAATCCGTCGTACAATTTTTATAGATAGGAGGAAAAAAAGGGGAAGAGGTGGTTTTGTATATTACTCTAACGAGCAAAATCAGGAAGTAATGCAAACCACATGTGACCCGTTTTAAAATTCTTCTCTGATAGTCTTCTTACCTATCATTTTGTGATGCCCAGGACTGCCCCTCCCCCCAAGAGATAGGCAGATGTTAGTGTGTGTGTTTTTCCCCACCGAGGAAGAAATGGGTGTGCAGAGAGTTAATGCGCGTGCCCAAGAACAGAGTTAATTAATGTCCAGTCAGACAGAGGATACAGATGTCCTAAGTGTTGGTTCAGTTTCCGAGTCTAATTCTGTTTCCCTCGCCCTCACTCCCTCCGTGAGTGGGCCAGCCGCTCGAGACAGCTCCCTCTCACTCTCAGTTCTCAGGAAGAGCCTGATGCTGGGCAGGAAGCTGAGTTACAGAGCTCGCTGCCCTGTGTGCACAACAGGAGCCATCGGGAGCGCAAAGGTTTGGCTCAAGAGCTGCCAACAAGGACTCTGCTTTCTGCTTCACCTGAGATGGGGTCTAAGTACCTCAATGACCCAAACTGTAAGCCCTTGGGAAAACAGAGGAGGGAGAGGGGATGGGAACAATAAGAACTTATACACACCACTGTAGAGGGTGTAAACCGAGACATCTACTTTGGAAAACCATTTGCCATTATATACTCTGTTGGAAACATCCATATCCTCTGGCTCAGTGTTTCCACTTGTGGGTGCATAACCTACAAAAGTGAGCCCCAAACCATGAGGACACATGTACAAGAATGTTCGTAGGACCATTATGTGTAATAACCTCGACCTGGAAACGACCCAAATGTCTAATGACTATGGAGGAAATAAATTGTGGTAATCGTGGAATGGAATGCCACACAGTGCTGGAAGTGAGCACATCACAGATATATTCAACAGCAAGGATAAATCTCACAATGTTAAAGGAAAGAAGCCAGACCCCGAAGAATTCCTACAGTGGGCTTCCATTTACGTAAAGTTCAAAAATAAGCAGAAGGAAATCTCTCTGTTTTGGGAAGCACACTGACTAGGGTGGTAAAATTATAAAAAGGCATGGAAATGATCACGGTAAAAGACAATAGTTATCCTTGGAAAGGTGGGTGGAAAGGGGATGGTTGACAATTGGAAAGAAGTATGAGGGGCTGTCTTGAGTTCTGGCAGTGTTCTCATCTCCTGACTTGGAGTTTCACGGGCACGCCCTTGAGGATGATTCACTAAGCTGTACCTTTGTGTTTTATGACTCTGCACGTGTGCTGTCCCCTCTCCCCTGTCCCAGCACACACAGATTCTCATACATGACTATTCCCAGGACCACAATTTGAATCTGGGTCTCTCTGATCCATATGCTGCACTGGCCCTCAGCCATGGTCTTGGGACCCTCTCTTCAGCCTTCTTTACCTAAACTCCTCAGCCTCTGGGCTAGGGGTTCTTAACTTGGGATCCACAGATTCATTTCAGGAGTCTGCAACACCCCTGATGCTATTTGTCGAGTAGTGTGCACATGTACCCTTTTCTGGGGGAATGGTTCTCATGTCCTCTTAGGATTCCTAGAGTGATCCATGGCCCAGAAAAGGTCCATTGCTAGAACCCACTCAATTGGCTTAAACAAACAAATCAATAGATGCACACCAGACCTTGAACAAGGGCCTGGAAAGTCCAAGGCTGCAGTGACTGCCTGTGGCACTGTAGAGCCACATGGTCTTTGTTCCCATTATGTGTCTGCTCTTCATCCCTGTCTGTGCCACTTCAGCTGGGGCCGGGGCTGGAAGGCACGGATGTCACCAAGAAGGCTCAGAGCATGGGTGGGGTGGCAGCAGCTCGCAGGCAAGTACCCAGGAGAGTATCTGCTACAACTACAAGTAGGAGGAAAGCTAAATGAAGTCCAGAAAGCCTGGCATTTGAGAGATCGTCCTTGGAGCCAGGGTTTCCTAATCTACCCAGTCCTCTTTTCTAGCTCATTCCAGTTCTGTACAAGTTCAAACGAGGGTCCAGAAACCCAGGTGACTGTTCCAGGGCTCACACCCAAGAACTCTCAGACCTATTCCCATGCACATGCTCCCTGCTCCAACCCAGGGCTCATTTGCATCCGAGGGCTGGAGGGCTGATCTCCCAACACACAAGCACGCATGTCCACCAAACTTTCCCATTTGCATATTCAAAAATGGCTTTCTGGTTTACTGACACTCCTGAGGTTCTCAAAATAGGAGATACTGACCTAGGACTTAAGAAATAGAGTGTTTACTAACTGATTTCTCATGTGAGCTTCTCAAACAGAGCCAGAATTGTGGGGTGGACCCCTGGAGGTCAGGACACCTGGGTACCTCTCACATGGGTTCTTTATTTTCTGAAGTGACTCTGGGCAGATCGCTCTTCTCTCAGAGGACTGGGTCTTTCACATTTATTCCAGTTGTGGTTCTCTGTGCATTTAGGGCATTTCTGGAACTTGGTCATATGGTAGTTTGAATATGATTTGTGGTATTCCCTGAGAGGTAGCCCAGGATTATGTAGATTCACATAACTGAGGGAAACGGGTTTAGCTGGGCTTCAGAGACATCTAGAACCAGGAATCTCTCTGCTCATCACCACATGCTTTCCGTCCCTGCCTCTCTTCGTTGGCCTCTTTTTCTCAGATCGGTTTTCTCCATTGGGCTGGAAGAATGGCTGGTATCTGTCCGTGAGTCTCATGCTTTTAGGGGTGTACGATCAATCAGGATATGCTGCAGAAACAAGCATCCGCCACAATTTCAGTGCCTTAAAACAAGAGGTTTATTTCTCAACACTTGTTCCATGTCTTTCATGACACTCTGGTCAAGTGGCCGAGATGGAGCAGTGAAGCTGATCTCTCAACCCAGCCTGGCTGGGGCTGCTCAGGTGGAGTTGAGCACAGGATGCTATGAGGAAGAAATGGCATCTACCTCAGCCTCGGAGAGTGAGCAGGGAGTGGCAAGGATGCTTTCTTAGAAGAGCTGATGCTTGACCTGAGCTTTAGAATACAGCAGAAATGAGCAAGGTGGAGACAGAAGGAGGGGAGATGGTTCCATCTCAGGTAAAGGAGAAGGCACCTGTAAAGGTTTGCATGCAAAACAGACATGGAACATCCTAGGGAGAGTAAATAATTCACTGAGGCTTTCTCAGGCCCTCTGCTGATGAGATGTGTGATCTCGAACAAGCCTCAGTTTTCTCTTCCGTAAATTAAGGACAGCAATAGCACCTGTCCCCCAGGTTGTTCTGAGGATTCAGTGATGATGCCTATATGTCTCTAGCACTGTTAATCAGAAGCTCTTGATAAATGCTATGGATGTGACCAACATTGAGAGGCAGTCATGTGTTGTGGATGGATGCCAGAACCTGGTTACCTGGGTTCAAATCCCTGCTCTACCATTAATCCCTCAGGGTAGGAATAAAAAACATACCTAGCTCAAAGGGTTTGTGTAAAGATTAGGCAAGGTAATGCATGTTCAGTGCTGGTGCTTGGAACCTTCTGGTGTGTCTGTGTTGTTGGGGGTGGGCGAGTGGTAGATGGAAGAAGTGGCAGGGGCCAAGGCTTGCCCTTCAGTTCCGGAGACAGAGACAGATCCAAGTCTGTGAGGCCTGATGCTTAGACAGTTCTCATTGCTCTGAGAAAAAAATGCAAAATTATGAATACAAAGTTAAGCATGAAAGTGAATGTTCCGTCAGAAGGATAAAAGGAATTGCAACAAATAGAAAATTTTAAAAGTTGTCTAGTACTGCAAACATCACAAAATTCAGAAAAATACATAACTTTTTAAATAGTTATTTGACATCCTCTATTATAATTATTTTCCTACATTGTCTGGCTGCATACTTTTTAATCACTTCTTCATATTAACAATGATTTTATTATATATCTGAGACAGTGTAAAGGTAATTCAGCCTCTCTTCTAGTGTGGCTAATCAAAATTTGTTTTTTATATGGATAGTTTAGAAATATGTATTTCAACACAACAATATGGTCCTATGATTCACTCTTCTTCATTAATTAGATTATTAACCCAAAAGCCTAACTATTATTTTTATTTGAAATGTCACTTCTCAATAAATTACTGTTTGAGGCATTATCTGAAATTTATTTTGTCATCTCAGAATAATTTAATTTCACTGCTCGTCTTTTGTTTCACATGCTATTTTTTTTGTCATATGAATTTTCTTTAGAGGATTTCATAGTTATATTTAAAGATGCAAAAGAAGGTCCTTTTCTTATATATCCACATCAGGAATCTGAAAATTTCTCACTTGTTTTATTTAAAAGTTCTCAAAGCATCTTTCCAAATTATGGTTAAAACAGAGTTTTCTCAACTCCATCTCTTCTTAGTAACACCACAAAAAATCCTCAGCAAAGGACAATGCTGTGTGATGGCAAGGAAGTGTGATGAGGAAAGATGGCGTGGAAAACAGTGATTATAATAGATGGCCATTAAAACACCTTAATTTTTCAAATTTTACAAAAACACATGATCATGTGATCCTTTGCTAGGGTCTCTCTCAGGGCCTTAAAGGGTCCCAGAAGCTAATCTTTATCAAGTTCAAGGTAAGCCCACCTCTATCAAGTATTGGCTACATCACCTCCTCCAGGAAGCCCTCTAAGAATGCTTTTAGCAAATGCATTTTTCCTTCCCTCACTGTGCTGATCACATGGTATTGTATCTGTGAGTTTACTCCTCTGTGTCCTCTTGCCAGCTCCCTGAAAGCAAGGACCCTTGCCTTCTAGTCTAACACTGGCAAGTGTATTCATTAAGTTGGGTGCTATACTGTGGCCTGGGAATTCATTGAAATTAATGTGTATTATGTACAAAGCCCTGGCCTAATTACTATTATTTCTATTACAAAAAGAATCAGGCCTGACTTGTACCTTCAAGCACCTTTCAAGGGGACACAGGTATCCATAAAAAAATACTTTTAAAAATAGCTTATAATAAATTATTTTATGTATCCGATCTCGTTTGCTTTAAATAATTAGAAACTTCATTTTGAGGCAATTTTAGATTCAGATAGTTGTAAGAAATAAAACATCTTGCATAACAATAGTACAATGTCACAGGAAATTGATATTGATACAATCCACTGAATTCACACAGACTTCATCAGTTTTACATACACTTGTGTATTTAGTTCTATGTGATTTCATCATATTTTAGGAGTCGCTTTTCAAAGTATCTTAATGCTTAAGTATTTTCAGGAAATACTACAAGGTAATAAGAGTTGATTTGAAATAGTACTGAATAAAGGTGCTTGTACTCTTGCATTTTAGATTTGGATTTTACTCTGACGGTGAGAAAAAGCCACTACAACGGTTAGCATGTACATTTTTGAAAGCTCAGTGCCCATAGGGTAGAGGATGGACTGGTTGGAGGGGCTACGTGTCGGACAGAGACTGTTCACCCGCGGTGCCTTAGACCCCCATGGAATTTCTGGACAGCACTGGGAGGAGATGCCTGCCTGCCCAGGACAGTATCCCACTAGGCCCCGCCCACCTGCTATCAGTCCCCGCCCTCTCTGCGTCCAGATCCTGTTTTCTCGCCGAGGGCCCCGCCCTCTCAGGCCCACTACTAAGCCTGGCCATAAGCTCCTTCCTGGGCCCAGGCCACCAAATTTGGCGGTTTTGTGGCAGGCAAAGCCCCGAATAGTTGAGAATGCTCGTAAATGCCGTCGTCGGCGTTTCCCTTCTTTCCCTCGGCAACTCCCCAGGGCGGTCAACAGGCTGGCGGCTGCCTTCCCGCCCTGCTGTCTGACGGGCCCTTTTGCGAGGGAAACTCTTGGGCGGCTGGCTGTCGCTTTTCACTGGCGGGGATTGAGCTTTTCTCGTCTTCCTGCAGGGGTTGGGGCCCGGGGAGCCGCCCAAGATCACAGGTTTTGAGGGGCGACAGATTCCCAGCTGTCCCGGACTTCCAGCTGGCGCCGAGCCTGGGCCTTCCGCGGTGGGCAGGTGGCAGAGGGGCCTCGGCCAGAGCAGGCATAGCGGGAGAACCCGCCCGGGGGAGCCGAGCCGAGCTGGCGGAGAATCGCTCTGTGCTGGGGCCTCCAGCACCCGCGCTTTCACCCTGGCAACCTGGGGAAGGGCGGGGCCAGGCGAGAAGTGGGCGGGGCCTTTGTGTGGGAGGGTGGGGCTCGCATGAAGTGGGCGGGGTCTGGGCTCCGGTCCAGTAAACCTTTGCTGAACTTCTCCTTAGCGTCCCGCCCTGAAAATTCAGTGGTGGGCAAAATGCTGACAGCCCAGCCCGGGAGACAGACAGTAAACACATACTCACAAATGTATAATGATGTAATGACACATTGTGAAAGGAAAGGACAGGGGACTATGTGAGTCTCCTGGGGGCCAGGGTACACTTTCCTCCAGAAGCTTCCTAGTTAGATATAGACCTAAATCCTGGCACTGCCACTGCCAAGCTGGGTGTCCTGAACAAATGGGTGGTCAGGCTGGGTCATGAATTCTTGGGTCAGAAACGACGCCTGACCCAAGGCTTGTGTAAACTGGCCTTCGGGGACTTCCAAAGGGCAGTGCAGAAAGTTCCAGGCCTTGGCAGCTTCTTAGATAGTTACACAAATATAAATATGTATTTATATCTATTTATACAGCTCCATTCTATGCCCCCTATGCTATGGTCTGAATGTTTGTGTTGCCCCCAAATTCATTCATATGCTGAAATCCTAATGCCCAATGTGATCGTATTTGGAGGTGAGTAGGTCATGAGGGCACATGGAGGGGATTAGTGCCCTTTATAAAGAGGCGGGAGAGAGTTCCCGTGCCCCTTCCACTGTGTGAGGCTGCAGTGAGAAGTCTGCGACCCAAAAGAGGGCCCTCGTTCACCATGCTGGCACCCTGATCTCAGACCTCCAGCCTCCAGAACTGTGAGAAACAAATTTCTGTTGTTGATAAGCCACCACATCTGTGATATTTTGTTATAGCAGCTGAACAGACTTAGACACTCTCCTTGGAGGAACTTTTCTGACCTTGTCCGGAACCTAAACTGGGTTAGAATACTGTCTAGGTGATCCCTCAAAGCCCTCTGCTTCGTTGCAAACTACGCATCGTACTGTCTTGTAACTCCTGTCGGCCTTTCTCAGCAGCTCTAGGCTTCTTGAATCGTGGATTGTGTATGAGTCACCACTTTCTGACATCCAGCAGCAGCATCTTTATCATCATCAGCATCGTTGTCGCCGTCAACAGTGTAGCTAACACTGAGAGCACTTTCAGTGTGCTCTGCACTGTTCTAACCTCTACATATATTTATCCATTTCAGTCTTCACACTCTGGCTCGTTGTGGCCACTTTATAAAGTATCAAATGAATAAATAAATAAGCACAATGGAAGGAGAAAATTCACTGATTTTTTTTCTAGGAGCTCTTGAAAAACTTCACAGTGGAGGTGACTTGGAGGTGGATTTTGAAAGCTGAGTTCACCAGGCGGAGAAGTGGGGATTCATCGTCCTGGAATAGCCTGGGCAGGTAGAAAGGACACATCAGGGAATGGCAGTTAGGTAAGTGTGGCCGGATATTGGGTGTGGGGGGTAAGGATGGCGGTAGAGAAATATCAAGACTGGAACAACACTTACTTGAATGAGTAACTTCGGGCACACTTGTTAAGAAGGAAGGGTTTTTTTGTTTTCATTTTTTCAATCTGCTATGAGCGCCAGATGTCTAAAGCGGTGATCTCTAAAGCAGGGGTGAGGTACAGTTCTTCCGGGTCTGTGCTAAGTTATCTTCAGGAGGTGTGGAAAGAAAATCCTGGAATTATTATTTTCATTTTTATCTTACCCTTTGAACATTTCTATTTTAGTATAAAGTTTAGAACAGCATTGTCCAGGAGAACTTTTTGTGATGATGGAAATGTTTTATATCAGTACTTGAAATGTAGCCAGTGCAGCTGAGGGATTGGGCTTTTTATTATTTTTTTAATTTAAATTAAATTTAAATAGCCACATGTGACTAGTGATTACTATCTTGAGTAGCACAGGTTTAGATCATCTGTTTACACTGTAGTTTATGCATATAAATGAATACATGAAAAAACATGTATGTGCAGCTCAGGGTCATTAGAATGACATATGCAGTTAAAAACATTTGCAGACCACTGGTCCAGAGACCGAACTTGAAGTATGAAGCTGGAAGTTATTGAGAAGTTGTAGAGATGGGGTGGTCCTATGGGATTAGTCAGAGATGTCTTAGAGTTTTAAAAATCTCAGGATTGGAAGGGCTTTTATAGGTCCTTGGTTTTCTTGAAGAAAATAAGCCCTGGGCCAAGAGGGGTGAGACTGAAACTCACGGCTTAAATCTTACTTCTGCAGACAGGACTTCCCGGACTAGCAAAAGTATTGAGAAGTTGTAGAGATGGGGTGGTCCTATGGGATTAGTCAGAGATGTCTTAGAATTTTAAAAATCTCAGGATTGGAAGGGCTTTTATAGGTCCTTGGTTTTCTTGAAGAAAATAAGCCCTGGGCCAAGAGGGGTGAGACTGAAACTCACGGCTTAAATCTTACTTCTGCAGACAGGACTTCCCGGACTAGCCTTTCTATGTCCACCTCCTACCCCCTTACTCGATTATTTTCTCTCTAGCACTTTTCCACTTTGTGATGACATAGTTGTTTGTTTACTTATTGTCTGTCTCCTCTTAACAGCTAGACTAGACTGTAAGCTCCATGGAGATAGCCGTATGCCCGGGGCCTGGCATACGTTAAGTGCGTGAACGGTCGCGGGTGAGGGGAGTGAGGCTCACACTGCCAATAATGAGAGATCAGACTTAACAGATATTGGGACACGGGGAGAGGGATCGATAAAGGGCCTTAAGGCCTCTCTGAGCAGTTAGAGCCACAGGCCCAGTAACTGTTGCTGAACGGTGAAAAGCTAATATGCTTTGGAGTCGAATGGACCAAGGTTGGAGCTCCAGTTCTACCACTTATGGTGGTATGACCTTAGGTAATTTACTCAGCTTCCGTAAGTAGTTTTCTCAGCTGTAAAATGAGGGAAAAAATGACACCATTTCATAGAGCAATTAGTTAAATTAAAGAATATAATGTATGTAAACATCTGTATATTAAGCACTATTACATAGACTATATGTACCTAGACTGTATACTAAATAATACGAATACTATATAGAGAGCCTTTGTTCAACATTTATCTAGTGTATGAACGACCTAAATGATTAAACGCAGGGTGGGAAAATGGCCATGAAATAAAAGGACTGATAGTGTTTGATGAAACACATCATTAGAGCCTCTAATGTGACTAATCACATAGCAATTTGATGCACTAAACTGTCCCTTAGAAAATATAGCAGTTTGGCTGGATGTAATAAAAACTTTAAGAATGTTTATTCCTTGCTACTCAGTAATCTCACTGCTAGGACTTTATATTAAGCAAGTAACAAGAGATACCGAGATTTACACACAGAGCTATTCACTGATGCCATTAGGTAAGGACAAATAATAAATGGAAATACTAAGCAGTGGGAGAATGCTTTAGTTAATGCCACTACAGGCTTTTGAAGAAATACTACACGAGTTACTAAAAACCAAGTGTTTCCGAATACAATAAAACGGGAAAATGATCATTATAAAAGTAAGTGAAAAAAGTATATAAAAGTCTATACGATATGATCACAACTGTAAAACATGTTTTTTAAAAAGACTAGAAAGACACATTAAACTATTAGATGTGATGATCTTTGTTTGGTCAGTAGGTTGGGGACACACGGGGTCTGCACGCGAGTGTCCCATTACTGCTCTTGGCTCCCGGGTGTGGTGCAGCTCCTGCGGCTTCGAAGGCCACGCTCCTCTGTGAGCACCACGGGGGCACCCCAAGTGTGAGCTCCCAGATATACTCTGCAACTGGAAGGATCTTCTGCCAAACCCCAGTGTGACCCTTCCACCAGGAGGGGATTTGAGGAGAAGGCTCTCACTGAAGATGGCAGCATGGGAGAAAGGCATGGGACTTGAGAGCTCGAGAATCTGAGTTTAAGCCCTGGCGTGGCCACAAAATAGCAGTGTGATGTTGGGTACGTTCCTGTACCTCTCTGTGCCTCGGTTTCATCATCTGTAAAGTAAGCAGGTGGACTGAGATGACCTTTAATGTGCCTTCGGGTGTCAATGTTTCTGATCTCCTTTCATTTAACCAGTATTTATTGAAAACTGTGTGCCAGACACTCGTCCAGACACTGGGAATAAACAGGGAACCAGGCAAAGGTCTGTCCTCTTCCTAGTAAATGCTGTAAACCGTAATAGAGTTTTAAACTGCAGTACTTTCTGATTCGTCACTTCCTAAAATGAGTTTTAAGTGCCCCAGACTTCCCTTCAGCTCGTCTCCTCACTTCCACTTTTCCAACTTTTATTTTTGCATCGTCGAGATCGATACATTTAAATTCCGTTCAGTAATGATACTTAAACCTCCTGTGCTTTGTCTATTCGTTGATTCTAAAAATTTGAAACCAATAGCTATTCTTCAGCACAGAGTCAAATCATTGCCTTTGATTACATCTTTTTTTATTTTTTGTGCATAGCTTTTTACGTGCGGAAGTTTCCAATTGCCTTTCTTCTTCTTTTATTTCTTATACAATTTACCTGTTTCCTATTTTCAATTTAAAAAGAAAACTCTTCCTCACGGCAGTATGGCAGCCAGAGTGGATTCCGGACATATCATGGGAGAAAGGATTTTTTATAGGAGCTACACCACATTTATGTTTCTAGGTCTGTCCCCAGGCCTGTGTGGGAAAACTACTCCCCTTCCCCCAAATTCGCCTGCAAGACCTACAGCCTTGCTATGCAAAGTTTGGTCTGCAGACCTGCATCATTGGTTTCGCCTGGGCCTTTGTTCGAAGTGCAGAATCTCGGCTCACCCAACTCCACTGAACCAGAGTCTGCATTTTAGCCAGGTTCCCAGGGCATTCGTAAATCCAGTAGAGTTTGAGAAGCACCGGTCTGGGTTGCCCTGTGGAGTCTGCCATTTTCCTCCTGTCCTATTCCAGCTCATTGCAATGAAGTCTCCTGTCCCCAACACCCCTAAAACTGCTAACTTTATCTCTGAGGCCCTTCAGAGCCAATACCCTCAACTCCCGAGGAGGCACCGTCATTGTTGTTAAAAACACTATGAACAAAAATAACAGATACTATTTTTCGATCACTTACTATGTGCCTGGTATTGTGCTAAGCACTTTATATGCATTGTCTCACTTCAAGCTCACAAGCCTCTATTGTGTGAGTATTATATTTATCCCCACATAATAGATGAAAAAATGAGGTTCAAGGAGGAAAAATCACTTGCCCAAAGTCACACTACTAGTGAGAGATACATCAAGTATGCCAATACAAGCTCGTATGACTCCAGAGTCTGTATTTTTAAAACATCGAGATATAACACACACAGGCAAGTGTATGTCTCACAAATGGGGGCTGCCCCCCAAGCCATGCTCCCTTCTAGGCACTAGCCTTCCGAGGGTAATTTCTACCCTGACTTCTACCTGTGTAGACGAGCTGTCTGTTTCTTTCACTTCATTTGAATAGAATAAGAGTCCAGGACATTCTCTTTTGCCATCACGGAACTGCTGGATCAAGCGCCTTGGACTTCTGTTTTTTTGTGAGATGACACATTCCCTTCTGTTTAAGCCAGATTGAGTGGAGGCGTCTGTTCCTTGCACCCTCAAGGACACGGCTTGCCTCCCAACATCTGTGGGGAGCACTCGTGCCCAGAAAACTCAGCTGCTCCTTTCTGGAGGGCTTCTCCCCAGCTACCAGTGAGCTGCTCTCTCCACTCACTGGGGCAAACTGCCTCCTGGAGCCGATGGCATAGACGAGGAAGCACGCGAGCTTCAGAGGCCGATGCTCCTGGGGGTGAACCCTGCCTCTCCCACTGGTGGAGCGTCCCCCTCGGCAAGCACGTCACCTCCTTGGAGCCTCAGGTTTCTTCTCTGTAAGTTGGGGACGAAGGATCCCAGCTCGCCTCACAGGGTGTTGGTGGGAGTCAGATGACATGAGGAAAGGGAAAGTTTTCTGAAGTGGTCAAGGGCTTCACAGATGCCAGGGCTAGTTTCCTGTAGACATGATCCTCTCGCAGCTGGTCAGTCCCAGAGCTGGGACTCGATCTGGTCTCCTGACCTCCCCCCCCTCCCCCGTGCAGTGTGTTCTCTGTCCCGGCATGACGCGGCCTCTCCCCTGATGGATCATGTTACGCTTTTCTGCCTTTTCCCCCAGTGCCAGGTAAGTGGGGTCCGAGGTAGAGCTGTGTCAGTTTCCTGGGGCATTTCTCTCAACAGATGGTCCTTCCCCACCCCCAACCTGGCGGGGCGCCCTTGAGCCCAGCTTTGCCAGGCCTGGCGTGTAACACGTTGGCCAGGATGTGGCTTTGTTGTGTCTCTGGGCTGCACACCCCCCTCCCCTAGGGCCACTTTTGCTCATTTCTCTTGGGAGCTGCCTAGCTGCAGAGAAAGGCCTTTGGAACCAGCGTCTCTTTTCAGCCAGCCTTTATTGAATTTCACCTCCATTTTTTTTTTCCTTTCCAAATAGGAATGTCATTTATCTTGGACTTTAAGTTGCAGAGGTCTTTAAGAGCGTTCTCTTTTCCCAGCTGCATTTGTTGACACACAGTCAATCTGTTTCTTGCCTTCCCCCGACTCCACCCCCCAAGCGGGCCATAAAGTGTCTACAGCTGTGCCCTTTAGTGCCCTTCCCTTTCTCTGCCCACAAGGGGGACGAGCTGAAATATAGCACAGCCATTATCGCTGACAAAAAAAAGGGACAATTTTAAAACATTTTTGCTTTTCATGGAGGAAGCCGAAGGCACAAAAGAAAGTGCATCATTTTATTGTAAATGCTTTTTAAATATGGGTCACTTGGCCATAATCAGCCCCAAAGGATGGAAAAGTTCAAGCGTGAAAGCAGTCACACAGATATCCCGTTTTGTTTCCCTTCGCCTTTTAAATTATGCTAATTGACACCAAGAAAAAACGGGGCCGCGCACTTCATCGCTGACTCCCTCCTCTCCTTATGGTGAAGAGCATGTAAAATAAGTTGATCAGACTGGGGACAGTGGCCTGCAGGTAAAGAGAGTCTTCTTCCTTTTGTTTCTGTCTCAGAAGTATTAGGACCAGGAGACTTGTGGTCTGGTTTCTCAGGATGGGGTGTTTTTTTCTTAACCCTGGTGGGGAGGAAACTCTCACGCGTTCCCGGAAGAGTGCCAGAGCGGGAGACGGCTGCCTGCAGGCTCCCTGTGTGTCCCTGGATGCTGGGCCTGACCAGGTGCAGGCCAAGATTGTAGAGGGCAGGTGGGGTGTGTGGAAGGTAGGGGTAGGTGAGGGAGAGGGGGGGGCCCTCTCGGCAATCTGAAAGGCAGATATTTATATGATGGCTGTTAGGATTATGATGAGAGTAGAGAATGAAACTCGGGATGTTCCGGGAAGATGGCCAAAGTGTCCCCTTACGGCCCGCCCCCCGGGGCGTCTGCTCCTCTTGTGATCACAGCCTGACTTGGCCTCTGGGGAAAGGAGTAGGTCAGGATGGAGCTCACGCCCTGGCTTGCAGTTCACTAGCTCTGTTAACACACTTCTGTGAGCCACAGGGCCCCTGTCTGTGAGCTGAGGGTGGTAGTGGAAAAACTCCCACCACGCGGCGTTGCTGAGAGCCACAAATGAGCGCACGCGTAGGATGCGACTCCCGCAGGCGCTGGACGGTCGATGAAAATGTTTGACGCAGCTGATTCTGATCAGGAAGTGGAGCCCCAGAATAGGCTATCTGGGCTACAGGGATGGCTAGACAGTTTTCCAAGACATTCAGACTCAAAACTAAAAATGAAATGGTATCAAGGGATGTTCAGAAAGGCTCCCCAGATGAGACGCATAAAGAAGAGGCATATGGATCAAATGCTGAGCTCAGTATTTGATGGGCAGAACGCATGGCTTAGGATCCGCCCGTCTGTGTTTGAGCCCAGCTCACCTGCTAAGTGACGTAACCTTTAGGCCTCCACTTCCCATCTGTAGATTAGGAATAATGACTATGGCTATGCCTTCCGGTTCTTGTGAGGACTAAAATGAGATGAATCATATAACGCCCTTAGCGTCAGAATAAGTACACATACATTTAGTTATTCTTATTATTCCTGAGAACTTAGAGGTGAGAAGTGGAGGCTGGTGGATGGCTTCTCTTCCCTCCCTCCCTCCCTCTCTTCTTCCTTCCTTCTTGCCTGCATGCCAGACACATGGTTTAGCACAGGTTTCTTAATAATCAGCTGTAAGTCAGTGTGGGGAAGTAAAACATAATTTTGGGGTCGTACAGACAGGCGTAAAATTCCTGCTCTGCCAGTTCCAGCTTTGTGACTTTGGACAAGTTACTTTATCTTCCTGAGCCTCGATTTTCTCATCAGTTAAAAGGCGCAAGAATCCTTACCTTTGATGTGAGTATTAAGTGAGATGATGCATGTAACATTTACACTTACTTTCCTTCCTGAGAGTCTACCTGTCTTGTGTTTTGCCCCGGAGAAAGCAACAGAGTACGATGTAATGGGCCCTACGGCCTGGGGAGAGTCATGAAAAGGAAGAGGCCAGATTTTTACATACAATGTAAATGAGGATCTCTAGGATTTAACTCTGGAAGGTTTTCCAGGGGAGATGGTTACTGCTAAAGTGCTTATGTCACTGTCCTGAGTTTCACCTTTGCAGTGGTTCTCACACTTAGGTTCCTACTATTATTATGATTTTGCTTGATGATGATGACGATGACGATGACGACGATGACGATGATGATGGTAGCAAGCTGTGATATTGCTATTTACAGTAAATATATATTTGGTCTCTGTCCCCATCTCTGGCTCAGAGCTCCTAAAACCCTTGGGATCTCCTAAGTGATGAAAGCAATCAAGATGTATTTCGTTATGTCGCTGAGGTGACTTTTGGAAAGCACCTAAGGATGGGGGCTGGTTGCCAGGAGACCCAGCCAGGTGATTACAGGGTCAGAACTTTCAGTCTCACTCCTTGACCTCTGGGAAGGAGGGTCAGGTTGAATTAATCACCAATGGCCAATGATTTAATCAATCATGCCTGTGCCATAAAGTATCTATAAAAATCCAAAAGGAAGGGGTTCAGAGGGCTCACAGGTGGGTGAACACGTGGAGGTGCCGAGAGAGTGAGGCCCCTGGACAGGATGTGGGAACGCTGGGCCCATTCCCCCACACCTTGCCCTGTGCAGCTCTTCCATCCGGCTCTTCCTGAGTTGTGTCTTGTCATGACAAACGGGTGATCTCGTAAGTAGAACGTTTCCCTTAGTTCTGTAAGCTGCTCTAGCAAACCAAATGAACTTAAGGAGAAGGTGTCATTGGAACATCCCATCTATAGCCGGTTGGTCGGAAACACAAATGACAACCTGGATTTGGGACTGGCCTCTGAAATGGCCCATTTCAGAGTGAGGTGGGGTGGGCAGTCTTATAGGACTAAGCCCTTAACCTGTGAGATCTAACGCTGTCTATCTCTAGGTGGATGGTGTCAACCGAGTTAAGTTGTAGGGCACCCAGCCGGTCACAGAGAACTGCTTGTCTCCCCGTCTGGTGTCAGGAGTGTTGTGGTCGTGGTGTGAGCGTAAAGGAGACACACAGGAGGAGGTCTGGGTTTTTCCTGCTCACAGGTGTTTTTGTGCGAGCTTAGAAAAAAAAAACTCCCTTCCCTTGGTTCCCCTAAATACAGCTAAGACTGGTGAGAATTATTATTATTATTTTTTAAAAACCTTATTAAAAAAATAAGGGAGAACAAAGTGGAAACAAACCCAGGAAATGCAAGAAGCCTGAAATTCTATGGCTTCAGTTTTCTGATGCTCCCAGGGCTGCCTTCTCCCAGCTATATTTCACGAAATAGTTGTAATATTTATAATCCGGGGCCTTTAGCAGTATGTCATCTATTTTTCTGAGTAACCCCACTATACTGTTAAAACAAAGTGTCCCACTACCAGGCTTCCTGCTTATGAGTTAATTCTACTTTATTTAATTGTGTCGTTCAGCTCTAGATTTATTTATTTTGGGTTATTGCTTACTCAATTGGTTCTATTCTGATCATTGGGTTGAAGTCTATAATTATAATTAATCATAGTTTTGCAGAAATTTTCTTTGGCTCCCTGCTTCTGTTTGTTCCGGTCTCTGTTTTTCGTGTGAGAGGGTTTTCTTAAATATCTACTGCCCCTTGAATGCTTCTTTACAATGAGACACCGAAGGGTGAGATACCAAAAACCTAACTGCAAGCGCTGTGTGGGCTCACTCTGTGTCCTCCAAGGCCTACGTGATCTGGCCTCGTTATATCAACCTGACCTCGTCTCCTGGTCTCCCCAGTCTCCCCGGACACCTTGCAGTTCCACTGTCACATCGGGTTTGTTATTCCTGCAGGGCCTTTGCCCTTGGCGTTGCCTGTGCCTGGAGAAAATAACCCCCAGATATTTTCTTGGCTTATTTCTTTACTTCTTTCAGGTCTCTGCTCAAATAGCACTTTATCAGAGAGGGCTTCCCTGACAACTCTTTATAACCTACCTTGGCCTGACTCTGCTTTAGTTTCTGTAGGTGTTAGCGCCACCTGACATGGCATCAGGTATGGTATGCTAATATTAGATTTACCGGTTTGTTTATTGTCTATCTTTATCCAGAAGAATTAAAGCTCCATGAGGCCAGGGTCTTCATTTTGTTCCCTAATGTGTCTACTGCACCTGAAGCAAGGCTTGGCACACTGGTATGGATTTAATGTGTATTTGTTGAATGAATGAATGGTGGCCTCAATGAGTGTGAAAGGGCTGAGATATGGCCATTTCATTGGAAGACCCCTAACTTTCAGTTACTTTATATATCCTTTGTTTGGGCTAGTTTTTTGCAGCCAGAAGTGTCCTAGTTGTCAGTGTTCTTGGATGTTCTTGGAGTTGACTGGGGAAGGGGGTCTTTTATCTGATCTTTCTGTCTTCAGGAAGGTACCCCTGTCTTCTGCGCCTGAGTGCTTAGGGGCAGAGCCCCTTGGTGACCCCACAAATTTGCTTAACCTCTTCCGAAGGAAATTTCTGGCTTATTCTGGGGAGGTAGAGTAGGAATCACCTTATGTAGGGGCAAGTGGGGGAGGGGAACCTGCTTGCCTGTTTGAAACCCCACCCACACCTTATTCTCAGATGTGTCTGGTATCTGATTCCAAAGCCACTCTGGGTTCCGTAGGGCATACACAGTGATGCACTGGTAGATATTTAATTGGTTCTCCAGGGGAAAAACCCCTGCCTTGTAGTGTTCGCTCATTTCCGTGGTGTAAATACTTTCACCATAGTTGAATTCAAGCTACCATCCTGATGCCACTGAACATGGAGCTGGGAAGGGACAGGCAGTAGTACACCAGTACTTCTACCTCACAGACGCAGAGATGTTAATAACTTCAAGAGCGTAGTTAATAATAAGACATAGTAAAATAATTAGGAAGTGAGGAATTTTGAGCATTTATTACCTTTATTTTAATATAATTTACTTAATTGAAGTTTGCATAATTTACCTTTTAATAGTGGTTAATTTAAACGAGTGTGTAAAATTCCTAACAGCGTAACAATCAGCTCTCATGAGATGGTATAAGCCGGTTCCAGCACATGGGCCATCTCGTTTTTAACTCCCTTGTTCTTGTAGGCTTTGATTTTTCAGTATCTTGTGTTTTCTTTCTATGTCAATTATCTCTTACTCATCTGATTCCAGGTTTCTAGAATTTCATTGATTATTCTTTTCTGTCGTCTCCTTTCTCATTCTCATTGGTCTATTGGGCTTAAGCCTTACTGAAAACATCTATTTACTGCCATCCTATTGGGTTTTCGAGTGGTGGTCAGGGTATATGCACGTGTTTAAACTGCTTTGTTTAACCAGAAGTGTCTCCAATTAGAATTACTTTTAATTTCTTTTTTCATGTACATGCTTATAAACGTACTTTCTGGCTACATTCTTTGGCCTGTAGAGTGAGTTAGTGAGTCTCTGTCTCGCTCTTTTCATTTTCACTGTTGAATAGTTGGTGACCTTGTATAGCTCACGTAATTTTTAGTATGAAATTTGCCTCATCCATTTCCATTGCTTAATGTACTTTTGTATGAAAATTGATTCATTTAATACCACGATAGTGACACTTTTCTTTTTTAACCACATAGAAATCACGGACGTTAAACCATAGCAAGATTTTTAGTTTTAAGAGTGTTCGTTTTGGGTAAAATGAGGTAGTGGCGTTTTAAATGTATCAATATGTATTTTTCTTTCCTGAGTTCATGAGTTCACTCCTGGTGAGCTCATCCTTTGTCTTGAAGTAGAGAAGTGAAGAAGAGAATCAGAATGGTTGCAGGAGAAAATAAGAAAAATTGTTTCGTTTTTTAACTTTGAAGACAAAATAATAGGCTCGAAAGTTATCATTTATTGTGAAAAAAGGATTTTATAAATTCCTTTACTTCCCTGTGTAATATAACAAGTCCTACGTTTGGGTTGTGGTGGAGACCACACTCTATCTCCCCACGGCTTGGTTGCTCATCTCCTCTTTCCTATAAAACAGATGCCCCCGAGTTCTTTCACTACTATGCTAGTTCGACGTGAGTCTCTGATACTTGTTACCATGAGTGTTAAGTCTTTTCAATTATGAGATTTATTTTTTTTAAGCCTGAGTTTTCTAGACCTTCTCACGTGATAGCTATTTATCATTAGTATATTCTGACTGAGAAAACATAGTCACGCAGGTGGTCAAAAGGATACCATGAACTGAGTAATGCTTATGAGTGGACTCTTATTCATCACGTCCATATGTATGTATAAAAGTACTCAATGTCCAAGGCATTGGTTATTCACCGGGTGTGATGCTTGGTGCCCGCACAAATTTGTGGACTCCTTGAGCTCGGTTCCACTCGTCTCCCAAACCCAGAATTGCTGAGTTCATAGGTGGGGAAGCCGGTGTTTTAGATGATCTTTCCCCCAAAGTCATTCTCACCTGGGTTTAAATGAGCTTTCTGTTCTCCAACACCCAGTTGTGTTTATCCCGGGTTTTAAGGGTTTCTTGACTCCGCCCCCTTTTTTACACCTGCTGCCGCTGTTCTAGTCTGGCCCTGTGTACCCCTCACACGAGCTCCCCGATCTCTTTTCTTACTGTCTGTCCCTCCTCCAACCCATTCTCCACACGGCAGGCAGCCGGGGTGATCTTTCTGGCTGTGTCCTTTCCTTGCCTGAAATGCTGCCGCTTCTGTGCCTCATCGCGGGACACAGGGGCCTTTGTTTCAATCACACTCAACTGCTTGTGTTCTGTAAACACGTCAAGTACCTTTTGCCCGTGAGCTTTTGTCTGGGCCTGTTCTTTTGGTGGGAACAGTTTTTCTCCTGTGCATGACAAGCTCAGGCGCAGCTCAAATGTCACTTATGAAACTTTGTGATTCAGCCCTCTCCGTCCTCCTGGCAGCCCAGAGCACTTTGTAACAGGCTTTGGTTATGGGCTTCTCACACTGTGGGTGCTTTGGGGACAGGGACTTTTAGTCATCCCAAGCACCTTGAACAATGCGTGGTACAGAGTGGCTGCCTAATACATGTTTGTCGAACAAATTAATGTGGATCGGTGCACTTGTATGAGCCCCTCTTTGAGATTAGCTCCTGAGTGGGATTCTGTGTATCACAGAGAGATGGAAATGAAGGAAAAATGTGTTAAAATTTTCCCAATTCTCTTTTCCCCTCTTCTGACTTTTTTTTCTTTCAAATAAATAAAACTTTATTGCATTATTCTCTGATTGCAAAAGCAACACAAAGCATAGTATTTGTTTACATGGACATCAGACAGGTTTGAGTTCGGATTTTGCTATTTACCGGCCATGTGCCTTTCACATTGTGCTTAACACCTTGTGCCTTAGTTTCCTCCTCTGAAAAGTGGGAGTTCTTTTAACAGTACTTCATAGTATTGCTGTGAAGATGACATTTGAAAGTGCACGTAAGGCGTTTAGCAGTGTCTGGAATAGTAACTGTTCAATAAATATACACAGCACTAATTATACTCCATGCAGAAAAGGTAAAGCCTCTGAGACCTGGAGACAGCTGGAGCTTATGGCCCAGGATCTTCACTGTGTGCGATTAAAAGAAAACGCAAATCTGACTCCAGAAGTCCTGGCGAATAATTCTGATCTTCCCTTTCGGATAGTCTCTCTCGACCAGGGTTCATCTGAAACAGAACTCCAAAGATGACTGGAGCGATTATATCTTCCCTCCCCTGAGGATGCTATATAACTAACACCATTTAGATGCACAGGAAAGCGGAGTCACTATATACAAGGCATGATTTAGGACACCAAGGCTTAGTCCCCTCCCCGCTTTAAGAAAGGCTGCTCTGATGCTTCTCGAAGCCTTGGTGTGGGGGGGGCTCATGAGTCACAGCCTTCCAAGTCCCCTCTCTATAAGCCTCTTCCTTTCCTTGAAACTTCTCACTTAAGGGCAGTTGTTGAGTCTCTTCCTCCTGCACCCACATGATCTGTCCCTAGAACACCATCCATTTTTCCTTCTTCATATGTGCTCGCCACATACCCCAAAGTTCTGACAGGTGTCACCTTGCTTTTCTTGTGAGAGTAACCTGTCTCTTCCCATCCTTGTGTATCCTCCTTGACTTCTGGCATTGCATAAATTATACCTCCAAGACAATTAATGCCAATAACTGGACTATACAGCAGTAAACACTATTGACACTGTTATCATTTTTTTTTTCCGCATGCTGACTTTTAAATCACCTGGATCCCTTGCTATTTTCAACTGCTTCTCCTTGACAAAAACCGTAGAATTATCCAGGCGCTTAACTGTATGATGATTTGTGCTCCCGTGGCTTCTGTAAGACTGGGGCTGTGTGGCAGAGCAGGTCTGCTCTTGCTGGTGCCATTCCTATTTCCTGTCGCTCTTCAGTGCTGACAAGGCTCACGCTGCCTCCCAGGACAGCTGGCACTTTTTGGGAAGTGGGGCCTAGGTCATAATGTCTTCTCTTAGGAAGAATAACACTGGGTAGGCAATTAGCACTGTTTACCACAATTCGTATAATGGAATATCATAGCCATTAATTTTTGAAGAACATTTATTGACATGGGAAAATGCTAACAACATGTTAAAGAAGAACGCAGGATACAAATGTATAAATACGGCATGATCCCAATCTTGTAGTAAAATATATATGCATAGGAAAAACACGGGACAGAAATACACTAGAACATTAACAGTGATTTTCTCAGGGTGATGGAATTTGGGGTGAATTATTTTTATTTTCTAAACTTTCCATAATGAACATATTACTTTTATAATTGGGGGGAAGAAGAAGTCAATGCAGGTGACACCTAGACCTGGGAGGTGGCAAGACCAATGTGATGGGGGATGTTTAGTACTTGCACATCATCAGCCTGTGTCCTTGTTTACAGAGGGATAGTAAGGTCTGTCTGGCCCGCATCCCAGGACCACTGGGTGTGTAAGGGGTCTCAAGTGTCTGGGACTGTTACTCTATAGCAGCATCTCACGTGCCTTATTTTAGGACACTCCCCCATACCTTGTTTCAAAGGTTGGGAGGGATGTGGACACAGGGGCCTGTAGAGTGCAGTTGGTCAGTGTATGCTGATCCTGACTGCAGGCCACTGACGCCCCGCACGCCTGTGGGGAGCCTGCAGCCCCGGTCTCTGACCTAAAGGACTCCAGGCCCTTATGTGAGATGCGGTACAGGCTGAGCAAGTTTTCCCCTCACCAAGTCCAGGTCACCTCCCAACTTAAAAAGTTCTCTAAACTGGTTCTGCTGAAATAGTTATTGCTTAAAATGGCCTGAGAATTACCACTCTGCCAGCATTCCAGAGTCAAAGGGAGGCGCGATGTGGGCCCAGGTGGGCCGCGTGGTGGCGGGGAGAGGTGGGAGGAGTCAGGTGGGCTGGAGCCAGACTCTTACTTGCCACGTGGCGTTGGGTAACTTACTGGGGCTTTCTAGAGATGGTCTCTACTATGAGATGTGATGAGGTGACGAGGTCACACACATAAAAAGCCCAGCACATAAGTGAACACGCAACAGATGTTAGTTCTTTCCGTGTGCAAGATGAGGTGACTCTCAACTTCTCCCCCCGCAAATTCTTTCTTCAAAAACAAAGCTTAGTGCCCAGGGCAGGGAAACTGAAAATGAGACAGAACTCACTGAAGGCAGAAGAACACAGCCACTTAAACGGGACTGTTCAAACACTCTGCATGAAGCTGACAGGACGCTGTTTCACTAAGTGCCTCTTCATTTAGGGACACTGACACTCACGCCAAAGCTATTTGCTTATAGAAATTATAAAAATACTTTAAAAATGCATTCGTAGAAGGACGTAACAAAAATACTTGAATTCGTGTCTTCTAAGCTTTTTTCACTTAATCTAAAATTATGAATTGCCAAGTTTCATTTTTATCTACTATTGTTAACACATGAGTCACAACTTCTGTTCCTACGTGTTTTGGATGAAAATCCTAAAATGTATTCTTCCTAGCTTTTTTATAAAGTACTCTAGATTATTTTTTTAAAAGACACTCAGGGTCATCATTATGAGAATTAGTCCAGGGCCATACTGCTGTACAGATACTTTCTGGGTCAGCTAGAGTGTCCTTTGGAAAAACAGACTATCTCAGGTTTGCAATGCCTCCAGTAGTTTTCATTTTCTGTCTTTTTATCCAGTTTTTTTGCCTTTTGCTGTTTGCAGTAGGCCTGTCTTCGATCTAGCAGACCCCTCCTTTGCTGTTTTTCTGTGGGCTTGAAAGCCAGATAACTGAAGATGTTAGAAATGCAAATTTTAGTAAAGAAGCAAAAAGTGAGATTCTTGAGGCTCCTGTGAGTAAACCGCGAGAAATTTTGTGACATCTATTTTGGTGGCTCAAAGGCCTTTTAAACCTCAGTTCCTGATTTGTAGTTTTGCCAGAGAAGTGACTTCTGAATAAATAACATTTTTGCTAACATTCCATGTACTTTACCTATCCTTAAAAAGGCCCTTATGATAAGTGAGATAATAACTGATGTAAAAAGCACTTTAAAAAAGCATGAACTGTGGAACAGTATTTATCCCATATATCTATAAAAAACACACACACAGATGGCTAAATTGAATCAACCCCAATGTTTTATTTAATTTAAAGTTTTAAAAGGCAGTGGTTAAGCACATTATCTATGTGTATGTATGTATACACACATACACACACATACACAGACGCATACATGTACGCACTCACTCATGCTCATTCACGCTTATGCTCACTCACTCACACACACTCTCTCTCTCACACACACACACAAGGAAGCCAACCTCTTTTCAACTTTAGCCACTGATTAACTAGGCCCACCGTCTATTGCATGATTCATTTTCTACTTCATATGACCAATTTTAAAAGTAAAAATAAACAGCCTTAATCAGTTTAATAGTAACTATTTGTGTTTCTTTTTTTTTTTTAAATAAATAAGGTTACCATTAAACTGATCACATGGTAGAAAGGTAGAACACACACACATCGGCACACACACAGTCCCCAATTTAAAACGTGACATATGAATGACCTATATGTACAGAAGGGTGCCACTGACTCCCCCCCACCAGCAGAGGCCACAAAAGAACTCGGGGGTCCCCGTTCCCTCTGCTGGATTGGAGGACGTGTTCCTGACACCCCGAGCTGGACCTCAGAATGCATGCTCCCCATGCAGTGATACAGATGGGGTTCAGTTCTATGGTACTAGTGTTCAGGTACGTGAGGGAATAAATAGGCATTTGTAGCTGCCTCAGAACTAAACCGTCACTTATAACTCTCTATAGGGAGAAATGTATTCTGAAGTTGTAGGTAGGTGACATACAAACTTTTAGAGTGTAGTCAGTTTGCAAGTCTGGGGCTGTGTGTGTGTGTCTGTGTGCGTTTCTATGTCTTTACAAAACTGAAATGAAGAGCGGGGCTAGGTGCATGGAGCAGCTGCTTGGCTTCCAGTCAGTCAGTCCTGATCTAACGAGTCACTTGCCTCAGCCCTTATTTAAGCAGCTCATTCTGTTTGTCACGTGCCTCGGTCCACTGGAGAGATTCCGAGGGGGCAGCTCACACAAGTGAGAGGAGGACGCGGCTAAATCTTCTGCTAAGAATCTTGGCAAACAGATCTGCCAGATTCAACCGAGGCTGCTTTATAGAATGAAGTCCTTCAGTTCCATCCTGATGAAATGGAAATTGTTTTTCTGCTTCTAGCCCCTGCGACTCCGTCTAACTGCAGCTCTGTATGAATGCCTCGATATTGCAAAAACACAGGATCACCTCTTAAATATGCTGGATTCTCAATGAGTAAACCAGTTAATGTGTTTCTAGCCAAAGCAAGGGCATAAATGTTTTAGAGAAAAGATTCCCCTGGAGCTACAGAGAAAAGATGCTGATAAAAGCAATATTGAGAGTTGAGCAGGTGATGCTTTCAGTCTGTGTCGGAGCTGGTCTCTTCGATGACAGAGTACTGGTTGAGTGCTTCCTCCAAAGGCGTTATTGTCCCATCAGGTTTTAGTCCCATTGGTTTAAGCAACTCCTCCCTGGAAAAAGAGATAAAAGAGAGAAAAAAAAGTATTCACCAGCATCACACACACATCCCTCCCCCCTGCCCAAATCCACATCCTTTTAAAAAGAAAAGTCTTTAAAAAACCAAAGTATTTTTCCTCAAGTTCTCTCTGTGTGTTTGTAACAGGAAAGATGAAAGGGGCATGGAAAGAAAAAGAGGGAGATAAAAGACTCATTCACACAGGCCAAACCTACTAAGCCAATTAAAAGTAGAAAAAGTCAAGGTCTAAATGGGCTCAGGACAAGGAGCAGGTCTCTTCTGTTTTTAATAATTAACTTTTTTTTTTTTTTCCTTTTGTGGATTCGTTCGTTTTAAGTTGAAGCTACCAAAATTTCACCTGCCCCAGTGGGCTAGGCATACAATTAAATGGCTGATTCGATATGTGTGATTTCATCCAATGGAATAAATCTGTCAGATCTGATCTGCCTCTCCAATCTCTTGTGATACAGAAGTACTTACTGATTCATTTCGAATCAGCTGGCCTCCCCCAACTTTCTCTCTCCCCTTTCTTTCCTTCTCTCTCTCTCTCTCTTTAGTGCCACTGCTTTTGTTTGTGGCAGTTTAATTATGGCATTGACAGCCATTTTAATCTCTTCAAAGCTCCCCAACTGCCTCTTTTCAGCTAATCCAATTATATCTACTCCACAAGTTACAGCCTCATCTAAAGATGATTAATTATTGATTAAGCCAATCAAAAAGCATTAAGAAAGATTTACTTAATCTTTTCATAGGCTCTTACTTATTACATGGAGATTATGGCGAATGTACCTGTTGAGTTGCTAACTCTAGTCCTCCCCACCCCCGAAAGTCAGTAGTGTACTTTCAGAGCAGCCTGGATTGACATGAGCTACTTAAAACTTAGTTCTCATGGAAATGGGCGTCACCCCCTGAAAACATGGCTAGAACCAGGAACCCACACGGCAGCAGTTGGTGGGATCTAGAGTGAAGGGAAATGGTAAAACCTCTTCTTCTGCCTCCTTGCTGTGGTCCCCTGAGGCCAGCACAAATAAGGGCCCCCTCCTGGGAAGCACCTCCGCATAGCAGGTGATGGTGTGACAGGCACAGTGAAACACCCTGGGGCGGTGTAAGAGCAGCTCAGTGGTCACTGGATGAGCCAAGAGGAGCCTAATCAAGCAGCTGTGGCTGGCACCAGAAGACTATCCCTGAGAGTCTGAAAAATCAGAGTACAGTGGATGGTTGCCTGGCTAAGCTGAGGCTCCCGAATGTTATAAAGTAGGAAATGTGTTTCCTGATCCAAGAAATGGGGTCAGAACTGTACAATTTTAAGTTGGAGGAGCCTTAGAGATCATTTAGTCCAACCCCCTCCTCTAATAAAGGAGACTGAGTGACTTACCCAAGGTCACATATCTAGGACACGGGGCTCCTGGACCCCCGCCTCGTGCTCTGCAGCACACCACGTCTGGATGAACTGCTCTAACTGCACTGGCGGAGCGCGCCCTGCATCCGGCTGTTTAATAACTGTGTGCCAGGGACTATGTCACATACTGGAGAGCAAAGGAAGCCTGGGCACAGCTGCTGCCCTTGAGTGGGTGAAACATATATATGAAAAGTAACTTAGAACATAACGGGGTAAAATACTGTAAGAGAATCGCAAAGAGCTGTGACGGCTCCTGAGAAGACGCATAGACCAAACTGCCTGGGGAAGGTGGGGACGGTACCAATGAGGTGTCTTATGCCAGGCAAAGCAGGGACAGCATTTCGGGCAAAGGACACCGAAGGGCTCTGTGTGCTCCCATCTACTCGTGTGATTTTGTAGACCTTTTTGGACTGTCAGTTTCTGTCTCCGCGCTCTTCTAAGGCTGTGCAAGGGCCCAGTGTTTGGGGAGTGGTGAAGGTCTCCGGGGGAGTGGCAGGAGGTAAGCCTGCAAGGGTAGTCTGGGGCCTATCAGTCAAGCGTCCTAAATGCCAAAGCAAGGAGCTCGGGTTTTCACCTGTCGGGATGCCCGGGCATGCTGTTTTATGGGGAGCGGTGTGGCGGACACAGTGGAATGGGGGGAAACTGGTGGCAGAGAGACAAATCATTGGGACGTCATTGTACCAGCCTGTGTGAGGAGACAGAAAGCTGGATCATGGCTGTGACGGTGGGAAGAAAAAGCGACATTTCTGAGGTAGATCTATGGCCCACTGGAAGGGCTGGGGGTTGGCTGGTGAAGGAGAACAGAGTGTCCCTGTGGCTTCCAGCTCGGATGACCCACCATGTGGATGGTGACACCATTCACTGGAGCAAGAACACAGCCAATGAGGCAGATTGGGTGGGGGGATGCTGACATCTTTAGGACACGAAGAGCTTGAGGTCTTTGCGTGACAATCAGGTAGAAATGCTTAGTGGAGAGTTAGAAATAATCTGTTTCCATCAGAACTTCTCTCTACCTCTGATATACACTACACATACCTATATTTTTATAACACAGTTTCCTAGTTCTGATTGGGCTGAAGGACTCTGTCATATTGGACACTATTTACTAATAACTGATACAAAAGGATAAAGGGCCGATCTGCTGGGAATGAAACATTAAGGGGTAAGAAAGTTCAAAGGTCTGAAGAGGTTGGTGGACTCGGTACTGTCAGGTGAGGTGCGGTAAAGGGGTGGGGTAGGCAGAAGTAAAATTAGCAGATGGGACTAGGGAAAGTCTGCCGCGATAGCCATGGGCGGCTGCGTGGGTGCACCATCACCCCGGCCACCCGAACACCGGTGCCCTGCCCTGCCCTGCCAGCAGGACGATGCTGGGGCTGCGACCAGCCGTAGAAGTAGCTGGCTTTCTCCAGCTTTCTCAGTCAAGCCCAGCAGTATGTTCAAATCGAGTCCATCGGTTTCCTCTCTACTCCCTAATCCGATTTTACAATGGAAATAATTAGGAACATTAAAAAAGTTTTATGGCCACATTGTGGGAATTCATCTATAGAATAAAGGACCCCATATTTTAACTCCCACTTGTGAACTGTTCTTCCCAAGCATTTATTTTTCAGGTTCTTTGCGTGATATCACTCCTCCACTAACACAGAGGTTCCTCTAAGAGTATTGTTTTCTTTCCCACATGGCCCCATGGGATGCTTGGAGGTACTGACATTTCTGTAGGAGAGGTGTCCGTGATACCTGGCCACATAACCATGCGTTCGTGCAAATGAATTAAGGCAGCAATGTGATGTGTGGAACAGAGAGATCTGGAGCCAGGAAGTCTGTTCCACTTACCGGCTGTGTGATCTTGGGCAAGTCTCTGTCTCAGTTTTCCCATCTGTGAAGTGGGGATGATACTACTAGCTCTACCTATTTCCTAGTGATGTAAGGAGCAGCATTAATAGTACTGATAGTGGTAGTAGTAATAATCATAATGTAGATGAAAGAGTTCTATGAACTGCAAAGGCGTTCTAAATATTATTATTGTGGTGTAATGAAAGACACATACATGTTTGGCTTTAGAGTCAGACAGCCCTAGGTTCTAATCCTGGATCCACCACTCATTAGCAGTAAGACTCCGAACTCTCTGAACTTCAATTTCCTTATCTGTAGAGCTGGGAAACAAATATCCACCTCACTGAGTTGTCATGAGAGCAAAAGGCCATACACATAAAGTATTGCAATGGCGGGAATGTCGTGGGAAACCACAAGTTACATTTCCTCTTGTATGTGCTTATGGAAAGTTTCCCCAAACTTATTAGGGCACCCTTTGGGAATTAAGTAAGGGAAGAATATGCAGAAGCAAAAAGACATGGTCCCTGTCCTCAAGAAGCTTTTAGTCCAGAAGATAAAACACACATACATTAAACAATATTAAAAGAATTACAGAACAGCAGATCAACAAGCTTGAGAGGATTAACAGGCAGAGCCCTGCTTTCCCTAGCTTGACGGTCCACAGACATCCCCTTATCATAACTCAAATTTGTTCAAAGGTGATCTCTTGTCCTCTTTGGAAGCGGAAGGAGAGAAGTTCACTTACGGATATGACTTATTTCTTATGGACCCCAGGCTTACTTTTCAACCTCTATCTTAACATTTCTGATCTTCTTCTCTATCATACAACTAACAGCCCACAAATAGCAAAACGAAATCTTTGCTCTAGAGACTCATTCTTAAAAGGTCCGATAAAAGGCCTGGTTATACTACACTGTTTCATTTTGTCAGTGCTGTTTTATCTAGATTAGCAAGATATGGACAGAGAATGAGTAACATTAATGAATACACAGAAATGTAATTCCACCAGTCATATGGGCTATGTACACGTGCCAGGGACACCGGAGGATATAGGGATGCTGATCACAGGCTCCTTGCAGGATATGGACTCAGGGCCAGGCTGTAATAGCAGTGATGGACATGGATTCATGGGGAGAAAGGCATCTCAGAGCAGAAGAATTAGTCAAGCAAAGGCACAGAAGCAAGAGTTAGTTGTGTGCAGGGACTGGCAAGCAGAATGGCTTGGCCGAGGTAAAGGAAAAAGAAAGCTCAGAACAGATACGGGGTACAAAAGAGAATCTGAATGGAGACTTTGAAATCCTAGGCTGACAAGTCGATTATAGTACAGAGGTATTTTTGTCTTCCATTTCAAGGGCCCTACATTTAAGAATTTTTTTTTTTTAATTGAAAACAATTCTCATTACAAAGTTTGAAAGCTGTAAAACGATAGTGCCGATACATTAAAAAGAAAACGTTCTATGCTTTAATTATACTATTTTCATTTCCCTATGTGTCTAGCACAGTGCCTTGCATATACCAGATCCTCAGTAAGTGTTTCTAAACTAAATTTAGTTTTAGTCGATACTATCTTGCACCTTAACAGAAAGGAAATGTATGGTCTTTTATGGGACTCCTAATAAACCACGACCAAGAGAAAAGCTAGATCTTTGGGCAGAAGATGCACTTTCATCATCAAGATCCACAGGGTTAGGAAAGGTATTAGCATTCTACAGGAAAGTCTGCATAATGCTTTCCCAGGATTTCTTATTCTTGACTAGACTGTGAGCAACTTGAGGGCAGAGTCCATGTCTTATCTGGCTGTGATTTGCGTATATAGTATAGGATGAGGCACATAGTAGGTGCTCGATACATGTTTATTGAAAGAATATAATACATGTGTCATGGCATAAATGAGAATGGTAGAGAACCACTTGTCAGCAATCATTCCCATATTATTTCAACTGTAATTATTTCCCTGATGAGTCAGCGTCATCAGACATTCTGACAGTCCAGCGGAAGTCAGGCCCCTTTTGTATCATAAAGCCTGGAATTTCCAACCACTAACTGGTGTAGATTCTGCTTCTACATTATGTATGGGGGATCAGTAGGTCTAGAGTCTAGTTTCTGATCTTCTTCTAACTTGCTGGGTGTCCTTGGGCAAGTCATTTCCTTCTCTGGGCTTGCTTCTCCCCAACTATAAAATGAAGGGGTTGGACAAGATGATCCCTAAGATTCTATTCTAATTCTAAGAGCATAAATATTAGGCTACTAAGTAATTTTAATCTATTTTAAAAGCTGCTAGGTTTTAAGACACTGAAACTCAATACTGCTAAGTTTTTGTTTTTAATCAATATATTCTAAGCCTGAGTCAAACACAGCATCCTACCTAATTGTCAATGACATACACCAAGACCTCTGCAAAACTATCAGCAGATGATTAGAACGATTACAAAAGTAAATTAAAGCAATGGCAAGGGTTACAAGGAAAGATCTAAATTCAATCATGGCCCTCAATAAACGGGCCATTTCATGAAGTTACTGGTCCTAAGTTATGAAGGTTCCATCTCACAAGGATGGCTAGGTGTCAGATATATGTACATCATGGTTAAACAAAGATATTGTATACTGAAATGTGCATCAGGATTAAGATATTCAGAGAGCAACAACTCCTTCATACTTACCTTCAATGCTATACACAGGCCTTAACACAAGTTAAGACTGCCCTCGTTATCATCAAAAAGTACAGTGATGTCTACTGGATAAAGAGCCCATTCTAGGCACTGTGACAGTATCATGGCGGGCTTCTCATCTGATCAGGCATCTGGCCAGGGAAGAGATAAGCCTCCAAGAATGTTCAACTGGAACGAAACATCATTTAGAAATTTGATCTTACTAAACGATAAGGAACCATAATCTATAAGGGCTTGGCCAGGCACGAGGACACAGATAAAGCACGTCCAAGGAAGGATACCCTCTTTTGCCCCAGCCTAGCCCTTGGGACTGCTAATGGAAACCAAAAAATACTTCCTTAAGGATTTAGGGGTGGGAGATTATGGAATTTATACCATATTTAAATTTTTCTGGTCTATTTTTTTTTTTTTTTGCCCCAGATATATTTTAACATTTTCCTGTAAGTATGGTTCTCTGGGATACCTGGGCTTATATAGCTTCCCAGCACCTTAAAGAAGGTTCTACTTTTTAGGACTTCTGGTTCCTACTGGTTCCAACTCTCCCAGAAATGACAGTGCAATATTGGGGCTCAGATACTAACATACCCAATCGCACATTATCGAATAGGCCAGATGTGTATGTGTATAAAACACCTTACTTGACCTGGAAGCAAGAGAATACTCTTG
Source organism: Pteropus alecto (assembly GCF_000325575.1). NCBI lineage: Eukaryota > Metazoa > Chordata > Mammalia > Chiroptera > Pteropodidae > Pteropus > Pteropus alecto. Next base: position 3,842,895 of record NW_006437736.1, read on the forward strand.
CCCACAGCACATGTTTTTGTGCAATACAAACAAAGCATTCAATTCAAGTGTACTTGTTGAAAAACAGGACATAATTAAGCAGTTGGAAAAATGCATTCTTGTTTCCCACTTGCAGATCTCCCAAGAGTCCCTTCGAATTTACCTATACGAGTTTCAGCTTCCCGCTTGCCACTTAGCTTGATAACGACTCAAAAATCATTCCCTTGTTTTCAAGGGCTCTTCTTTCTTGTCTGCTCTGTGTACTACAGGGCAGTATTGACACATGGAATTAATGACAGGGTCTGTAATGAAACAACAGTCATGCAAACACCGGTCTGCTCTTTTGATAAAACAGCATGTTAGAGACCTATTCACCTCCCTCTAATTGAGTACTGCATAATAGTTCCGATCCTTTTATGTAACATATTTTGTTCTATGATTAGAAAGGAAGAAAAGGGGGGGAACCTATGAGGCATTGCTTCCTTCAGTCACCCCCTGATTAATTCTGTTTTTAATGAGGGTGGCTGTTATTTAGGCAGGTTCTCTTACATACTTGTTTTGTTGACTTCTGTACAATGTATAACAAAACCCAGGATGGGATAATTGGGAACCATTTCTTTGGCACAGGGATTCCTGCTCTTAATGTAAGGTTGGCTTGGCAAAAAGAACCCAGACATTTTAAATTAGCCATTTCATATTTAATTCCTTTTCACATTTGAAAGATAAGATGAGAAACTGGTATATAAATAAAGCCTTTTAATTAACACAGAGCTCTTCCAAAAATGCCTGCTAGAAGGGAGCCTGTGACAGCCCGAAGAAAGATGCTCTGTAATCTTTGCTATAATTCCAAGTCTGAGAGTGCATCTTATTTCAGGATTTTAGCATCACTGGAATATAGTCCATAATCCACTGAAATACAATGGATTTCCCAGTAACTTGTGATATTTCTGTGTTTTTAATCCTTTTTTCCTAACAGAAATAATATTATCACCTTTGGCCCTGGCCCTGGTTAGCATGTTCAGTTACGTAGTGTCCTTTGGACCCTGATCCTTCTCCTTTCATTTTATCTTTTGTCTAATGGCTTCCTGGTGCTGACAGGTTATACTGATTTTTCACTAAGCCACTAACCCAGTAGGTAGCAGGTATAAGGTGGTTTTTCCATAGCAAATTCTAGGTGTTCGGGCTGCATTTTCAAAAATGATTCTGAGGTCCTTCCCTCAGCCCTCACCATCATGCTTTGGGATTAGATACAATTGGGAGGGTAAAACATATAGCATAAAAATATCATTCCCAAGACAAATGGATATGGTATATTGTTCATACTATGTCCTTTCACTTTGTAAAAGCAATTGGGAGTTGCCTAAAAAGTCTTTTTGAAGTTAAGTTTTCTTAATGTGATCACACTAAATATAAGAATTAGTTAGAATACCTATAATCATTCATTTCAAAATAGTTAAAAGACCTTATAGTAACCTAATAGCAATTTTATCGGTTTACTTTGTATAAAGCTTTATTTATTTGTTTTTGTTTATTTATTTATTTTTTGATATAAGCTATTTAGCACCTGACCTGATGGTTGAGAAAAGCTCAACTATGGAATGAAAAAGCAGGAATACATGTCCTCCAAATCTTAATTTTCTTCTCAGGTAAATATGCTTATAATCTATCTCTGTGCTTTGGATTTGTTTAAAATTTAGAATGTTTTATTAAAAATAATCAGACTGATTATTTTTTGAGACAAATTTCTGAGAGCTGTTGATAATTTTCAAAATAATATATGATCTGGAGTCTGAAGACTAAAAACCGAGTCCTGACTATGTCATTAACCAGATGCCTGATCTTGGGTCAGTTACTCAATCATCGGTCTCCTCAGTAAAATACCTCTTGCCCTATTTAATGCCATTTTAATGAGCAATGGAGATAATATATGTATAGGGACACTTTTTAAACTTTATAGCACTATATAAATAGTTTTTTATTATTGTTCTCATTTCTGTTAGAAGACCACATATAAACTTCTAAATATTTGCTACCTACCCTACATTAAACAGCATGGTTAAAATATAAAGTGTTTAGGGATAGTGATAGAAGAATAAAATTCAATTTTATCCTTAAGTAAAGGTGTTCTTTATCATTTCTTGGTAATTTCTCTATGGAGCTTTTCTATCCTGTTGTCTAAATTAGCAAAACAAATATTAATAAGAGGTCAGCATGCCAGCTGACACTGTTAAATAAAGCAGTAGAAACAGAAGTTCCTACATGCTCTTCCTACATAGAAAAAGACTCAAAAGTTAGAGGGGGATAACTAAGAGAGCAGATAACCAATGGAGATTATTATCTGATGGTTCTCTTATAGACAGAGGCCATTTCAGCTAGTGTTTAACCCCAGAGCTCAAAGTAGTC
>NW_006437736.1:3845295-3848528 GCF_000325575.1 Pteropus alecto
TCATGCCTGCCAGAGTTAAAGGACAACGACTATTGATAGGCACTACAAAGGTAGCATGACATCCCACTTAAGCGCTGTCTAGCCAGACAAAGGACTCTCTATAACCTAAAGACATACAATATCAAGTTTCTCAAATTAATCCTCCCCTGTCACTTTAAAGGCATATTAATTTAATTGGATCCAAGTTCCGTTAATTGAACTTCCAAGCAACTTTACAATGTATTTTAATGATGCAAAACAGCGCTAACAGAAATATAACGTAAGCTACAGATGTAAGCCATATATGTAATCTTTAATGTTTTAGTAGCTACATGGAAAAGTAAGAAAAGACAGGTAAGTGACTTTTAATATGTTCTAACCCAATGTATCAAAAATATGATATCAATGTGAAATCCATATTAAACAATTGAGATATTTTATTCTCTTTTTGTACAGTTTTGAAAATCTGAGTCTTTAACACTTAAAAGACATCCCAATTCAGACTAACCACATTTTAAGTGCTCGACAGTCATGCAGAGCTGGTAGTTATGATGGACAGTGGAGATCTAAAGGATTTTCTGATGGAAACAATCACGATCTTTATACTTTCCTACCTACAACAGATCTCACAGTGCTTTAAAAATTAGACCAAGTTTCTGAAATGTACCTGGAAAGCATTTCCTGGACTAATTCATCAAAAAGGTGGGTATAATCGGTTGTTATTTTTGTAAGCAGAATAAAATGTCTTATTTGTAAGGAAAAAGTTATATATTTAGTACTTTCCAGCTATAAATCACCTGCTTCAGCTTTAGTTAAGTTTAGAAATAATCTTTGAATGAAAGGGAACTATTCCTATATTTGGTACCTGCATTTATTAGGAAAGCCATACCCCAAATACTATACAATGGCTGGCAATAAATAAATAAATAAATAAAAATTATTCAATAAGGAGTAGATAGGAAAAGAAATGGGAAAACAATTATTTATATAAATGTAAATTTTAGAGGATTTTGGTAGAATATATAAGCAAAAAGGCAATGTACCGTGTTAAACAGTGATGGGGGTAAGGGTGAGGTATAAGATTAATCAGTCCTGGTTCCAATTAAGGAACTAAAGTGGATTAGAAAAGACAAAAAATTTGAAATATTATTTTCCTTGGTTAGGCAAGCTTAGGCCAATTGATCCTCTCTCCTCTTTTTTGGAGGAGGCTGCATCATTATATAGGAGTTGTGTGCTGTAGCTAAGGTGAATGCAATTGTATTAGCGACACTGGACTTGCTTAACTACATCCAATCTCCACTCTAATCTCCTGTTTAAATTGCAGGGGCCTATTTTTTTCTAATTCAGAGAGGAAAGAGGAGGTGGAGAGGCGGGCAAATTTCATCCCCTTTTCCACCTCTGCTCTCACATTAAAAATGCAAATGAAGCTTTCTATAATCTCATGCCTCATCTTTAATGCTTATATTTGATAAATATTACAATTATCTGTCCATACTAAAGGAATTATGTACCCTGATATTTAAACTAGCCAGTCATGGGCTAAAGTGCCTTTACAGAATTCCATTCTTGAATTTTATGCTACCTGGCCAAGAAGTAGAATGTATACTTTAAAGTCGTAAGCCATACAGGCTATTTAATAGAGCAGAAGACTGACCTTCAGATTTGCGGATCAGCTGCGTTCATTATTTCATCACACGCTGGGGAAACCACAGGGTACAAGGCACTGTACTAGCCAGACATGATGGGGTTTACAGCACTCAGATCATCCTCAAACTCTTAAAGGCCTCCACTTCCACTGCGTCTTATCTACGTCTGTCACAAGTACAATCCTTAGACTTAAGAATAAATAAACCACCTGGAGTACTACTAAGTCAGCTGGTACTCAATGGGAAGAAAATGTTGGAGCACTAATCTCTCCAGTGTCCTTGGAAATCTAGCTGGGAAAAAGCTGCTAAGACGGTGAACTCCCTGAGGCAGCGGCTATGTCCAGCACAGAGGCAAAAATGGAAATGTAATTTTTGCATTGGTGGTTTTACAGTTTTGGTAGTGAATATCATCTATATCCTACACCAGGCTCAGTAACAGTACTTGGCATGACCAACCTTAGTCATCACTTTGGTAAGTGCTTTGGCACGGGCCACTGTTGACTAACCACCATCCTGGTGCAGGTCCTTCACATCTGCTCTCCTATGGATGGAAAAAAGGAAGTGTCTAGTGTCCATTCATTGGCCACGTCACCTCCAACCCTATTCTTTACTCACATGCCTTTCACTTTGGGCCCAGGAGAAAGTGATTTCATTTTTGAGAAGGAAAGTTAATCAGACAAAGCTACAGTACACTCTTAGCACAATAAAGACCTGGCAGGATGCAGAACATCCTTAGAGTGACAGCTGAGGGAACTGACCAGCAGCATACTGCTGAAGAGGATGATTAGGAAATGTTCCGGCAAACACTGACTCTGACAGACAGACACAGTAGCACAGTGGACAGAGCAAAAGTCTTGAGTGCTGGAAAATGAAGTTCCTAGTCTCACTTAATTATGAAGCTAGAAAGAGAATGTATGTGAAGTGTTCTGTAAACTGTTAAAGGAAATAGATTATCACCAGACATTAGTTTGGAAATGTTTGGGGCAATTCTTTGGGCCTTGCTTCCCCCAATGATAAATCTGGGAATCAAATAATGAGAAAACGACCTGAGCTTTTCGGAAGAAAGATGTAGTATGTGAATATCAAATATTTATCTTACTAACAACAGTAAGTTTCCCTCTAACTGAATGAAGTCATTTCTCCATTTGTCTATTAAATACCTCTTATACTTCAAAGATCAACACAAATGCTTCCTTCTCTGTGAAACAGTCCCTGATGCATCCAGACAGAATGAACTGCTCCTTTTCCTGGGTGCCTACAGTTCAAAACAGACCTTATTTTGTCATTGTTTTCTTCTACCGTGTGTTCTAGAACAGATTTCGGCCATTTCCCTCACTAAAATGTGAGTTTTCCAAAGGCAGAGACGGTCACATTCACCTCTGAATCGCCCTCATTTTTCTAGCACAGTGCCTTGCACAGAGCAGCTGCTTAATAAATGTTCCCTGAATTGCACTGCATTTAGTCTACTTCAGCTTTATGGCATCTTGTTTACCTAAAAAAACAAAACGAAACAAAACAAAACCCAAAACAAAAAACAACCCAAAACCAAAACCAACGACAATGAAAAGACAGAAGAAACTTAAGACAAACATGTAAGATGTATAAAGA
>NW_006437736.1:3848556-3857034 GCF_000325575.1 Pteropus alecto
TCCTGCTTTGGAACGCCCACTGCCGATCTCCATACAGTTTTGTCATTGATTGGTATTAGTGAGAGCAAATGTTAGAAAGCACATAAAGGCAAACAATGTAAAAAACCACCATATGTCATGCAAAAAAGTCCATGATTTAGGACTATTCTCAAAGCTGCCTTTAGCTTCAGCTTTCATGGCAAAATCGGTATCATCAAAGCCAACACAAGACATATTTGCTCTGCTTTATAAGTGCTAAAATCGCGGTCACTTTCAGACTGAGTCGGGCATCTACCTGCTGGGTGTTTCTGGGCAAGCTCATACCTTCTCTGAGGCACAGTTTCATTCAAGTGGAAACTTGGGTATTTCAGACTTGATGTTCGTGTATTTATTTGTTGGCACCTTCTAGAATATGTGGATTTCCCCAATTACAAGGAGAAAGACCTAGCACTATTGTCTGTCTCTGTTTTAGGGATGCCTTATGAAATGGTCCTGTCTCTTTCAGTAAGTCAAGTACCAGGATCACACTGCATTATCTTAGGCAGTTCCTTCCGCCATCTCCCACTTTCCTAGCTTGGAGTTTACACTTCCAGGGTATATGGGCCAGTCGAACAGTATCTGTGTTATCTTTTAAGAACTCATGTTATTGAAATAATTTATGAAAATGACACTTATGCAATCACTGGTTTAGTGTCCTAACACACTAACATGCTTCCCTCAGGTCCCTGATACCACTTTCCCCTTCTACCAGAGGGGCTCTGCTAGTTCTCACCCTGCCTGTTGTACTTACACCACCGTGTTTCATTAGCTACAACAAGTCCTTTTGGAAATAGCCAAACACAAATCTTATTTTTATACATCCATTCTGAACTTGTTATTCTGCCTCCTATAGGTTTGCATATCAATATCTTATGTTTGTGAATTCCTTCAGAGAAGGAACATGTCTGTTCTAAACAGAAGTATGGAGAAAGTCATTTGCCAACAGATAACAATGTCTTTTGAAGATTGTGAGCATAGTCGCTGAGCTATAAATTCTAATCTTGGGAAAGGATGAAAATGTAAAAAGACTAGCTGTAAGTCACTAAGTAGATGATAAAGCTACTTACTTCTAAATAACTTCTACCATAGTACCAGCATCATCTGAAAGAAGCTCAGACTGCAGAGTGTCTAAATACCCATCCGTACTTGTCACACTCCCCTTGTCAGCCTCTTGTTCTTAAACATTTCTACTCCAAGCCTCCTGCTGTGCTCTTAGGTTCTGTTTCTGTCACACCTTTCCCTTCAGTGGTTGGCTTTGCCATTCTAGTTGCTACTTGTCTTGAGTGAGGGATACTAGACTTTACATAGTTGTTGTGAAGAAGATGAACAAAAGATATTCACCTTTAAGTGGCAGCTGCCACCAACACACAGAAGCACTCACTCAAGATGACTTAAAGGAGACAGTGACTCAATGTGTGACTGAAAAATAGCGCAATTCAGGCAAGTGTGAAAGGAATTAATATTTTCCAATAAGTCCTTCAAGATGACTAGTTGTTGATTAGTATATGTTTGATTTGATTATTTTCAAAACTGGGCATTTTTGGAGGGGAAGGAAGTATGAAGCAAGAAGGAAAAGGGAGATTGTTTTTAGAACCCCTAATTAATAGAAACGCCTACTTTCAAAAAAGCCTTCTTTAGAGCTATTCCTTTTCACTTTTTTCCTGTCGGGTGCATGACATTTTAGAATTCTTGGCTTCGGCAGCAACCCAAAAAGATAGAACTGCAAACTTGCACATCAAAAAAGAAAAAAGAAAAAAAGAAGCATCATGATTTGGAACAAAAACCAAAACAGACTAAAAACAAAAAATACAAGCAGCAAAATCGCTGAACCTAACTCAGAGCATCTTTTTGAAGACAGGGAGGTTAGTTGGTTAAGTATCACAGTGATCTTAGTTACTGCCCTAACTTTGAGAGTTTACATGTTTAAGAATGCACATCCAGAAGCGGCACATGTAGGAAAACCATGGTAGCCAAGCATCTGAACTACTGCTGCCGGGGCCACCCTGTTCCAATCAGCATGGATTTCCAGAGCTGCTGCTCTATGGTAACTCTCAGTGAGAGAGACAAAGAAATAGAACATTTTTAGAAACCAAGCAAAAAATGGATGGGAATACAATACCTGGAAAGTTTATCAAGCATGTTGACAAGTTTCATGGCTTCATATTCTTTTTGTTCTTCTGTCATTTCATCTATAGGGTTTGGCATTGGTTCCTCTAAATGACCAGTGATAAGATTAATGCTACAAAAAGAAAAAAAAGTTATGCTGTATGTTTTAAAATTATGCTCTTTCTATACTTTTCTGGTCCAAGTTGTAAGTTATAATAAGAAAGAGTATAATAGCCAAAAAATTGGCAATAATAGCAATTTTATGATATAGAACTGCTATGGGAATTTAAAAAATTTACTTTCCTACTAATTTGCTTTGGGAAATGAGTACTAACTATTGTTTTTAAAAAAGTAAAACTAACTTGCCAACTTAAAAAAAAGTCACAGCTGCTTTTTAAAAATATGAAATTTGACTGGTGCCGATAGGATAAATATCCCTGGATGCACAGCTTATTTATTAATTATTAGGGGACAAATGATTTCAGAGAGGGAGAAATCCATTTTGTGATACAGCATAAAACAAATATGTCAAAAAAAATCGGAAAAATGATGACAGAGAGGCTGGAATCTGAAAATGAAAGCATGCCAATTTATAATCTCAGGAAATTAGTCCATTAGTGAGACCACAGAAGGCAATGAGTGTTTAAATAATAAAAGATAAAGCGGAAGAACAATTTTAATTAGATTTGATCTGACCTAGATTAAAAAATAGGAATGAAATCTAGCCTAGCAAGAGACAGGTATACCATCTGGCTTTCTGGAAATATATTAAAGTATTTAAAATGAAAACGTTCCATAAAGTTTGTATGAAGTTCTAATACTAAACAAGTTATCCTCTTAGATAAAAGCCACACTATTTTTTTTAGGAAGTAAAAGATAATTCTTTCAATGGCTGCTAAATATCTATGTTAAACATGTTTCTGGAGAAGCAGTCAAATGATCATGGCATTCTGTATCAGCCAAGTGCAGATGGTTTGTTTTTAATCATTAAATGAAATATCCCTGCAAACAGCAAATTGCTAACAAATGGCTTTCTAGGGTCTACAAACACAAATGCTTTCAGGGGCCAGTCCTTTGAGATAAGCAAATGAGTGAATTGGTCAAGTATAAACCATGTGGAGTGTTGGGATTGGGGTAAATTGGACAACAGTGCTAGTCTAAATGGGGTTCATGCAAGCCAAAACAAAGATACTGTGATCAATTAGGTCCTCTGGCGGCTAGCTTATAAACCTGAGTTAGACTTTTACTTGGGCATGTTAACCTTTACTGACCAGGGTTTTTCTCATCTGGAGTAAGGGCAAGGCCACTAGGTACTATTATAAAAGAGTTTCTGTTCCTCTGTTTCATTCCTCAGAGGCTACATGACATACAGATTCTTGTGAAAAGACTCAGTGCTCACCATCCTCAAAAACTGGATCTGTCATGTTTTGCCATTCTTGCACAAGACCTACGTCTACAGCCATGGTTCAAAACTTTTTTTGTCCTTCAAAGCAGTGGACACCATCCCTCCCCCTTCTTATTTAACAAGTGACATCTACGCAGGTAGATTAAATAGATAAAAGCGGAGGGGATGCGGATGGCCTAGGGCCCCTTCTGTTTGTCTGCACTCACTTGCTTCCTCTTAAGGTAGCCCCTCAGGCACTTTCAGCAACTTGCACTCAGGAAACATTCTGAAACCTAAGGCTTGTCAGTGATTTTTAGCCTTGGTTGTACACCAGGAACTTTAAAGAAAAGGCATGGGTCTAACCTGAGACCAACTACATCTGTATTTTTTTTTTTAAGTTTTCCAGGTGATTCTGATTCACAACGAGCTAAGAACAATGGGCTAGCGTGCCTTCTGATGCTGTGTACTACTACTTCCTCTCCTCTTTTTCAGATGCTCATAAGAGAAGAGAAAAAGGCCTCCAATTAGTGGCCATTAACTCCATTCGTTGCTGAATGGAGTCATCATATTTCCCAAAAGTCAAGCACAAAGAGGACCCAGACCAGGCTTCTGAGAACTACAGTTTTTAAGATGTCTCCAGATGCCACACTGAAAATGTAATTCTACCAGCCATCTATTATTTGCTTAGGCATGTAACAGCAGGGCACATTTTCACCGATATCTCTTCTGCCGCCTGCTAAATCAGAAAAACAACTAGTCTTATAAATGAGTAAAGGTACTTATTATAGGCACATATCACTTCCTAAGCAAAGGAAATCAGGTATTAAAGTGTTAGGGAAGGCAGATGTAGATCATATTCATTTTGTCTGAGTGAAGGCTTTTCTCAGGTTCTGTGGAGGGGTAATTTAAAAAATCAGATGGACAGACTATTTTAGAATATGATGACATTAGTATAAACCACCATGCGCCTCACAAGAAAAATGTGTCAGGATAACACATTGGTAAGCTCTGTGGTATTGTGGATGCCACAGAGTACAAAGGTCAGGATATGAATTCCTGGATCAGGGCACATTTGATTCTTTTCTTGGTTCTTTTAAGGGCTGAGTGGAAATGATGTCCGTTTTCCATATGCTGGTCTTCAGTCCTCTGCTGCTAAAATGACTTAACGGCTTGCTCTGATATTAGCTACTAAAGTCATAAAATTCTGTGCTCATTGAGCATAAAAGCAGCGGCTACAAATTCATTCTTACAGAGTAAGAACTTACCATACTTTACCCACATGGAGTAAGGCATTCCAACCCCCCAAAATCACTCCAGGGATTTAGGTTTCAATTTTTCCTTTAAAAAGACACCCCCCCACCCCGCCCCGCCCACCCAGGTACTCAGAAGAATGTAAGCAATACCACAGAAAACACAAGTTGGGGCACTGAACTATGCCACTATTTTATGGGGAAAATGCCAACGTGCTGGGGGCAGGAGGTAGACTGGGACACTGTCTCCTCTCTTGTTCCCCATTTCAAACCAGTCGCATGCAGTTTCCCTACCCAGAGGAGAAAACAAATAATAGTCACCAGAATAACAATGATATGAGCTTTCATAAAATAGGTTATTTTCAGTCGAATGAACACTTGTCACCTTTATAACCTCAAATACTATAGTCTGAGACTTAACTTTCCAGGTTTCAGGATCTTAGCACTATGAAATTCTGGGGTTAGTTTTATTTTGTTCCAAGATGCTGAGACTTTTAAGATGTTTTAAGTATGCTAATTTTGGTAGCTATTTTATTGGGCTATTTTATTTATTTGGTGAGGCAACCCTTGGTTGACCTCACAGATTGCAAGTACCTTGTCAGCTTACAATCCTTTGTTTTTTTATTTTTTACGCCTATTGCACCTGGTCTTCCTAGGTGATCTCCCATCTAAGTACTAACCAGGTCCAACCCTGCTTAGCTTCTGAGATCAGCCGGGATCGGTCATGATTTTTTATAATAAGGTATAATGCACCTTGTTTCTGCTCTCCTCCCTCCTCTTCCTAGCACTCTATCCTGCGATTATGAATGTCTTCCAGTTAGGTGACAAGAAGTATCTAAACTCTTATCTGTGGTATTTGGGAATTTTGTATTACATAACACCATTATATGAACTGAGAATAGCTGTGGGCACGGGGACGAAAGGATTAAGACATACTAAAAAGGTAGGAGCATATGAACATATGCATAAAAGCTGAAATGTATTCCAAGACTTCTGCTCTTTCTTCAAATTGTTGTTACATCTGGTCAATAACAATAACACTAAGTCACTTAACCAAAAGAGCCCTGAGCTATATGTAAGTTAACTTCAGTCTCTAAGAAGTGTGGATTAAGTTCTGCTCAAAGCATTCTGGTTAAAGAAGGGGCCATGAAGCCCAACCCCTCCAGGGCGAGGCAGATAAAATGAATAAAAGGGGTACGCTGTCAAATCAAAGGCGCTTATGCCTGGTATGAAGGGGACCACAGCCACTCAATTCCATCAGTCGGTTGCCATGTGAGAATGTTATCAGAACTTCTACTTTTTCAAAGGAGCTAATAATCTAAATTTTCACCTGAAAAGTCTAAATTCTAAATGTTGGCAAGTAACAAAATGCAAATATCCAATGCAGCATGGGGCAAGTGGAGTAGAACCTACTGTGGGCTAAATCTAGTGTGTGGGCGAGCATCTGCAACCTCCAGGAAAGACACCAGGGGCATGTGTGAGCCCAGACTAGGACAGAAGGGGGCAGGTGGAGTGGGAAAGGAGATATTTCATGCAAATGAAGCTAGAAATGCCTTTCCAGGAAAAACTCCTCAGAATAATTTCCCCCCACAAAACAATAATTTCTGTTGAATATACGTACCACCTTTTGTTTATCCATCTGTCAGCAGACACTTGGGTTGTTTAAATCTTTTGGCTACTGTGAATAATGCTGCTATGGACAGGGGTATAATATTTAGGGGTATAATTATAATTGCTGGATTATATGGTAGTTCTATGTTTAATTCTCTCGGGCTTGAAAAGGAAGGAAAGTCTGACACACGCTACAATTAGCCAGTCACAAAAGGACAAATATTGTATATGATTTCATCAATATATGGAGACTATTATAATGAGATTTGACTTAAAGCAGCATAACGAAATCTTGACCGATAAAAGAAAAAAAGTCTTGTCTTGTGCTGAAGGAACTATCAATACACCTACTGTCACAGCTACGGCTGAGAAAAGTAGTCAAGAAGGAAATACCCCTGAGCTGCTTAGTATAATTATTTTGAGCTTCTGAATGTGATTATGAATTAGCGTGGGGTATTGCGGGTGTAAGGAGGTATATTAGAGTTCTGCCCACTCTGAACTCCCCTTCCTTCGGCCTCTCTGTGTAGTAGTGGCCCCTAGGCTTCTATATACGCAGCCTGAAAGCACTAGTCTAAAGTGAGCCAAAAGTCATTACACACCTTTCAACTGATGTCTGAAATAATGTACAATCTACATCGGTCAGTTTGACGTCACATACACAGTCTAGGGGCCTCCATGCTCAGAGGTGTAAAAGAAACAGGTATAAAAATGGGAATTTAGAAAATTGATTTCTTTTGATACAAGACCAAAGTTTATCTGAAAACTTTTAACAAACATGGCTAGACATACACCAAAAACCTGAGAGGCATGTAACTTGATTCTATGAGTGTATTTTGTCTAAGTCTGCTAATTACAGAAAGCCATTTCCAGCCCATTAAATACATTTATTTTGACACAAAAAGGATTGCAGTGATATTAACTGTCTCCCATAGCCTGAATGTAAGCTCCACACAATACTTGGTTTCAGATTCCACTAAAGGATTACAGGTTTCCTTGGTGCATTAATCAGAATCCACTTATATTTTTACAATGGGACCCAGGCCAACTGGATGAAGGGTAATTTCTCTACTTCTGCCAATACTAGGAACTCTTGTGAATAAATGCATCATAAGAAAAGCAGACTGTGATCTTGGGAGCACTGAATTATGACAGAAAATCAGGGGCAGAGAAATAAGCAATCCTTTTAGATGCTGATTTTATGAGCTGAACTAGATTGGTAAAGTTTTCATGGCAATTTTTAAGGAAAAAGTTCTTCCAGCTCTGTGGGTCATTCCCCAGTGCACAAAGGATTGTCTTGCTTGCAAGTACTTTGTTCCTCACCACTTCCACAAGGACCACTTGAATAAGTATTTTAAATGAACAAATTAAACATCCCACTACACTGTTTTACCTGAAATGTAAGGAAGCTAGCTGTAAGAAAACAAAAGATGCAAATCTATCTGAAGGGGTAAGGTGTGATGATGCTATGTGAGAAACACATACTTATACTTGTGATGAGTAATGTTTAAGAAACACAAGATTTCACCACGGTGACTCTTCTGACTACAGCAGTACACCATCCCTATGAGCCCCTATGTAGGGCCAGGTCCAAAGGCTAAAACAGATTCCAACTAGGGATGTAAGGCCAAAGTACAGAATCAAACTATGACAGAGAGCCAAGACAATAATATCAAACATCTTGGTCCCTGATCTAAACAAACGGTGGTCTCCTGAAATCTAACATTTCTATTTCCCACGCCATTGGGAAACACCAGTGTTCTTGTATTTTCTCTGAGCTCACTCTTGTTATAGTAGCATTCTAGTGCTTGCTATAAATATGACCATTACTATTATAGAAGTAAAACAAAATCAACAATCAACAATACACACTGAGTTGCAACAATATCAACCATCCATGAGTACTTAAGAGTTGTCTATTTTGGTTGACTGTGTCCATATACCCTGGGACAGAAAAGATGCCTAATGTAATTTCTACCTTCACTTAAAAACATGAGACTTCTCACTTGGTTTATTTTTATATATCAAATAGAGAGATATAAAATATTAAACTGATATGGAAATAATTTATGAAATGGAAAAATCAAGAGTAAACAAGACTAATTTACAATG
>NW_006437736.1:3857048-3889087 GCF_000325575.1 Pteropus alecto
AAGAGTAAAGTATGATTCCTCTCTTAGCTTCAAATACTTGATAGAGATAACCAATTTATGACATCTAAATGGTGGCAGTCTTAAGAACTTACTACTTAGATTCACTGCTAGCTTTTCCCCGCAAAAGCCTTTTTTTCTAGGACACACTCTATAAGATCCTGCTAAGGTGCACAGCACTGGGGATGATTAAAGTAATGCTACCTACTCAGGCCTCATTTACCAAGAATACAGGCAATATAAGTCCTGTCTGATTAGGGAATGATTCTTTCTTTTATCTTCTGACGACTCATTATTTTCATGTCAACAGGGCACAATCTATACTAAAAAAAAGTGGGAGGGCGCTAATTTTGCAGATAATTTTCTATCTTTGACCAACTACTACAATAATTCCACATCACATCTAGAAGGCTGTCAGTAGAAAACGTAGCATGTCAATGTCATCGATAATGCCAAAAGGCATTTACCCTTTTAACATTCAGTGATGGAAACCAGAAAACAGCTCAAGTAACTCTTAATAGAGTGGAAACTAAGAAATTTATCTGGGATGGGATTGAGAGGGAGAGGAAAAGGATGGGGAGGGAAAAGGAGGAAGTGGAGTAGTTTGTTTTGGGATAAGAGAAGAATGAGTGTCATTGATTTGTAAGCACTGACACAGAGAAGACCCGACAGAGCCTTTGGTCTGCCTATTCAGTGCATTAATGCATCTGTTCAAAGATGATGCCCTCAGTGTTTGAGTAAAATTTACTGTGGAGCTAGATTTCTTTCCTTTTGCTAGTAATGTGCCTTGTTGCTTTATTGACTCATAAAGGCTTTTACCCAATATATGGAAGCTACATTTAGATTTCTGAGAAAGGCTGAAGTATCAAATAACCAACTTAAACATTTGGTCTTGGTTATACCTTATAAAATCTCAATCTATGGAGAGAAAAAAGGATGCAACAATACTTTTTAAGTATGTGATGGCAGATATCTAAAAGCACCATTGCTTTTAATACTTGGGAGAGGATAATGAACATGTTGAACAAAATCATGCAGCAGAACATTACTTGAAATTATCCTTCCTCAATCGGAGTAACTGTCCAAGGCACAAGCTATGAAACTGCCTGTAAATACACTATTAAATGGAAAGCTTCCAAATCCACAAAAGAAAAGAAACACTTGGAAAACGAGAGAAAAAGGAAGTGAAAGGTAAATAACCAACTCAAAGGCAGAGACAGAGTTAAGTGAAAAGAAAATTGATACTATACTTTGGTTTTGCATTTTTGTATTCTTCAGTGTCTGTGTCCTCGTCCTCTGAGTACCAATTATCGCCTCTTCCTCCAGCCAAGAGGCCCCTGGCCGCCAACAGTCCCGCAGCATTCCCATAGCCAGTGTATTTCAGCAGGCTATCCACTGCAAAAACAGAAGAGATTTTTAGACAGGAATCCTTCAGTGTGCATTGTCATCACTGACCACTCACCACACAGGGAGGGTGGAGATACAAGCCATGGCAGTAACTCTCAAACTTAAGAGGTTTTCGAAGTGTGGTAGTGGTTATACTGAACTACCTACACATTCTCCTACATGCTCTGAGGACCAAAAGCCTTTTTTCAGGCATCGGAAATTCAAATGGAGCTGTTTTGAACATACTTTGTGGCAGGGATGGGGCCTCTGTGACCACCAGGCCATTGGTACGGGTGGTGTTTTAGGTTTCTGTTTGCAAATCTTATTTATTATTCAGTTTTAGAGAAATGATGATTAGAAATCAAAGTTAGTGAAAGCCAGATTTAGATTTTATCAATATAGGATATCATGTAAAATCATTTTTATACCCTTTTTAGGAAATGGAGGGAAAGAATATAAGAAATGAGAAAACTTAAGAATATTAGCTGTTGAGTTGTATGAGTTCTTCATATATTTCGGATACTAGCTCCTTATAGGAGGTGTTTGCAAATATCTTCTCCCATTCAGTTGGTTGCCTCTGTTTTGTTGGTTTCTTTGTGCAGAAGCTTTTTAGTTTGATATAGTTCTATTCATTTATTTTTGCTTTTACTACTTCTCTTGTTTTTAAGGTCAAATTCATAAAATCCTCTCTAAAAACAATGTCATGAGTTTAGTACCCATGTTTTCTTCTATGCAATTTATTGTTTTAGGTGTTATATTTAGGTCTTTCATCCATTTGGAGTTAATTTTGGAGTATGGTGACAGCAGTCTAATTTCATTCTTTTGCATGTGGCTTTCCAATTTTCCCAGCACCATTTACTGAAGAGGCTTTCTTTTCTCCACTGTATGTTTTTGGCTCCTTTGTCGAAAATTATCTGCCTATATATATGTGGGTTTATTTCTGAGTTCCATCGGTCGATGTGTCTGTTTTTTTGCCAATACCATGCTGTTTTGATTATTGTCATTTTGTAGTATAACTTGAGAACGCATATAACTCAACAACAACAAAAATTAACAATCTAATTAAAAAATGGGCATAGGATTTGAGCAGATATTTCTCCCAAAAAGACATACAAATGGCAATAGACATATGAAAAGATGCTCAACTTCACTAGCTAATAGAGGAATGCAAATCAAAACCACAATGAGATACTACCTCACACCTATAAGAATGGCTATTAGCAACAAGACCAATAACCAGTGTTGGAGAGGTTGTGGGGAAAAAGGAACCCTCACACACTGCTGGTGGGAATGTAAATTGGTATAGGCACAATGGAAAACAGGATGGAGGTTCCTCAAAAAATTAAGAATAGAATTATCATATGATCCAGCAATCCCTCTTCTGGGTAACTACCCCAAAAACTTGAAAGCATTTATCTGTAAAGACATATGCACCCTGATGTTCATTGCAGCATTCATTATTCACAGTGGCCAAGGCATGGAAACGACTGGTGTCCTTTGATAGATGATTGGATAAAGATGTGGTACCTATACACAATGGAATATTACTCAGCCATAAGAAAAGATGAAATACTGCTATTTGCGACAACACAGACAGATCTTGAGATGATTATACTAATATGTGAAATAAGTCAGACAGAAAAAGTCGAGAGCCATATGATTTCACTCATATGTGGAATATAAAACTGAAAGCAACAAACAAGAGAAACAAATTCATAGACACAGAAAACACTTTAGTGGTTATCAGAGGAAAAGTGGGGGAGGGGAGAGGTAAATAAGAGTAAAGGGGATTAAATATATGGTGATGAAAGGAGATTTGACTTTGGGTGGTGAACACACAATGCAATATACATATGACATATTATTGAATTGTACATTTGAAACCCATATAATTTTATTAACCATTGTCACCCCCAATAAATTTAATTAAAAAAATAAAATTTAAAAAAGGATGTTAGCAAATAGGACAGACTAAGTTATTGCTTTTTAAAAAATGCCACCAATACTATGTAAGCATATGGAATCCACTGAGAAGGTAGCCCCAGGACTTAAACTGGCTGGATTTTAATAATGAACCACCTTCTAGCTGGTCGACCTTGGGTACATTATTTTGCAATTCTGTACCCCAATTTTTTAATCTTGAGAATTGGAATAATAATATCTACTTCAGGTTAATATATGCAAAGTGTGTAAAAGTGTCTGGCACAAAGTAAACAGTCATTGTTTTCCTCTGGTAAAATTAGGTAAAATGATTATTGATCATTTTAGACTCATCTTCACAGGGAGAAGCATTTTCTTTGTAAAGAAAAGGGCATAGCCATATTCTACCCAGAGATCATTCCCCCTTCTCTGTTACACAGGAAAGGATTTATAATCCTTTTCCTTTGAGTCAAACAGTGCAACTTTTAGAAATCTTATACTAGTACCTTCCTCTAACTAGTCTCCCTATTTCCATTCTCACATCCTTCCACACAACTAGTTGCCTGATACATCCTTGTAAAGGATGGGGCAAGGCAAAAATATTATGTTATCACCTTCTAAGATAAAACCTCTAATATCTCCCCTAAAGGCTGAAGCTTGACTTCTAAAACAGGGCTTAAAGGGTTCTTCATTTTCTGGCCTCTGCTCTCTTTTCCAAATTCATCTCCTAATTACTCCTGCACATTGTGGATCCCTCACACTAGTTTCTTTTCTGTACAGTTCAAGGCTGTTTCCCATTTCTCTGTCCTCTTCTGTGAAGACCTGCTCTGACATCCACACTACCCAATCATTCTCTCTTCCAGGAAAGAATAATACCTGGCACATTTCTCTCTTATGCTGCTTACCATACTGTATTGAAGTTATTCCTTTAAATGGAGAAATGTATTTACCACATTAAGTTCAGAGCACAAATGTATGCTCTTTCATTAAACATTTCTGGGGCACTTACTACCTATAAAGTACTTTGTTAACCATTGGGGATCCAAAGATAAAGAAGACATGATCTCTGACTTAAAGAATCTCAATGTCTAGAAAGAAAGTTCAATAAATAAAAAGAGTTACAACATAACAAATGTGAAAAGTATTAAAAACAGAGATAAGTAAAAACGGCATAAGGCAGAGAATGATTAATTCAGCCTCGGATGATCAGAGGTGTTTTTATAGAGATGATGCGTAACCTGACCTGCAAGGACAGATAAAGCTCACCATGCTAACAAGGATGGGCAAGGCATTCCATGCAAAAAAGGAACAGCATCTGCTGAGTCATGAGGATATACCAAGAAACAGTGCAATACTATCAATCAGGCAAGAATAAAGACTTTAGTATGATTAAGCAGAAAGTGTAAGGTGAGAGCGGGTTCAGGATATACTACAGAGGTAGCATGGAGGTAAAATTTGATTTTACCATGTGGGTGACAAGGAGTCATTGAATGTTTTACAAGGGGAGTGACAAGATAATTTTGTATTTTAGAACAATCTCTCAGCCATGTAGAAAACAGACTGAAGAAAACCTTACCACGCATAAGGAGATATTCCTACTTTAATAGTTTATTGAGAGAGACACGGATTTGGGAATCCTCAGAAAACACAGGATAGAATCTCCAAGAGCGAGGATAGGCTCACCCAGGGAGCAATGTAAAGTGAGAACAGGGGCCAGCAGAGAACTCTAGGGCACCATGGCAATTATATGTGGACAAAGACAGGAGTGAGTAAACGAGACTGAAAAGAAAAGACAGAGGTAGGCCAAAGGAAATCTAGGAGTGTGTGGTAGCACAGAAACAGAGAGAATGGTCGGCAACGCCAGCAGAGAGATGTAATATAATAAGGACTAAAAAATATCCACTGTATAATTTGCTAGTTTATTTGTGACTTGACTGAGAGCATTTTGAGTGGCATCTGGAGGGGTAGGGAATGGTAGTGGAAAGCCTGACTGGCATCAAGTTGAAGCCTGAGTAGGTAGTATGATACTGTAATGAAAAACAGATTAATCTTTTAAGATACTGAGATACAAAAAACAGTGACATGAAGATGGATATAGGTCGAGGGAAACACGAAGGGAGAGTTAAAAAAAACACGAAAGACTAGAGAGTAACAACTGATGAAGTAAGGCTTTTGAGAAGACAGGAAAACATCAACAAAAAAGGCAGACTGTTTAGTGCTGCGCTAAAGAGATACTCCTCTGAGAAAATTAAGTTTATAAAGGTGTGGGGCTAGGGGCCAAGGGCTTTATTTATCTTTGCAATTCAGCCATTACCACAATGCTGAGCACATATTGGGAAGTAATGAATGTGTGAAAAGTGGGGAAACCCCGCAAAGGCAGGGGTTTTACGAATTATTTTTTTATTAAACTATGTAAGAACTATCTTTAGGCCCCCTTTAAAATATACGCAATTTGCAGAGCAGCTAATAAAAGTTTAGTTTTTCAGGACTCAACAAAACAAGCTCGTAGCAAGAAGACAAGTTAACCTGTGGGCCATTATCAGTTGGAGATATAGTTTAGCCTGCACAGATGAGTATTTAAGACATTTGGATGGTTTTCTCTGTGCCAAGTCTTCCATAAAATTTTGTCCTTTTAACTCACCCCATTTCAATTTTTCCTTCTTAATCCAGTCTCTGTGTTCCTAACCCAATTTGACTGCTGCTTGCTGTGTCTACTGAGTGGTCTAATTTTAGAGCCTTGATCATGGTACCTTCACTTTCAAACGGCTTCGAACATCCTTAAGACGAAAGTTCAGCCACTCTCATAAATGATTTGAAATTTATTTCATATTGATACTGTCTGCCTCCAAGCTCAACTCAAACTCCAAAATCTGATGACTTATAAGTTAGTTGAAAGTGGACTACAAACTTCCCTATCCCGCAGAAGGTTTCAAATTAGATTAGTTGACAGCATTTAAAAACTAGGAGGTTTTATCTAAATATCCAGAGTCCCAGCTTCTCTTGAAAAATTTGGAAGATTTGGTAACACTGGCTACATGCTTCCTCACGCTAATAATCAGGTGGAGCTAAATTATAGGAGCAATGTCCTCTTTTTAGTTCCTCCGAGTCCCCTTGTTCCCCAGTCCAAACCCACTGTGTCCCCAACAGTTGGCTGAGTGTCAGTTTTCATTTATCACCTTACATCTATCTAGCCCACTTGACTGACTTTTACTATCAACCTGGTACCTGTAAGCATTTGAGTTTATAACTCTTGATAAAAAAGTAAATAATATGAGGGCGGAGATGCTTATCTTTTCTACCTCTGTATTCCCAGGGTCTAGCTCAAAAGGTTACTTGTTAAATGAGTAAATTTTTTATTCCAGAATACATTTACTGAAGTTAAAATCAAATTGAAAGGAAAAGCATATGAACATATATGAACTGTTAAAGGTCAAATGAAAAAGATACAATTTCGCCAATATGGATTGGCTTTGGGCTCCAAGTTAGGACTAGGAAACCTCAAATATTGGGTCTTGGGGGAACAAAGCTAACCATTTCAAACGAAAAACAATTAACAAATTCATTTATAAATGCATATACTATATCTGCTTTGATACTAAGTCATTACTAAGGTGATTATATCTAGATACATAATTTATGTATTTAGATATGTAATTACAGAGGAAATAAACTTTATTTCTCCTCTTTTAATAACTTTTTAAGAAGTACACAAGAAACGCATACTCACTGTAGAAAAATTACAAAATACAGAGAATTAAAAAGTTAGCAGTCATCCTACTACTCATAGGTAACAATAGATAATATTTTGGTATATATTTTGATAATCATTTTTTAATGAATAGATACAGATATGTGTGGTTTAGATTATGTATATACATATATGATTACACTTTAAAAAACAACTAATTTCTGATCTCAGAAAAATTGATTCAATTTAGCCAGTATTTGCAGATTACTATATGCAAGGCACTATACCTGTCACTTAATTCTAAGATTCTATATCAGTCTTTTTTTAAAGTCATGAAAAATTTGTTTAAAAGAGCAGATTTTAATTAACTAGCCTATGGTAATAGTTGAAGATAATTATTATGAGAGGAAATAACAGCAGAATGGAATGATAAGACTCAAATTTGGGTTTCAGCCCTAAGTAACCACTTGACCTTGGATAAGTTACTGAAAGGCTCTCAAATGCCAGGTTGCTTCCTTAATAACAATGAAATTAATACTAATATTTACCTTAGAGGGTCCTTATGAGAATTAAATGGGATTATGGCATAGGATGTTCAGCATATGGTATCTCAACACATAATAGCTGTGTTTATTATCATCGTTATGATATGGTTCAAATTATGTTGCTAATATACTATCTTAACAGGAACTGAAGTGCTTAGATCAATCAGTCAGAAATGAAGTTTAAGAATTCAATGGATACAACTCAATAGTAAAAGAACAAATATAGCTGACCCTTGAATAACATGGGTTTGAACTGTGAGGGTCCACTTACATACAGGTGTTTTTCAATAAATATGTACAGTAGTTGATAGTTGGTCATGGGGATGGGGAGCACGGCAGAGGGAATGCAGTTAGCACTAATATGATGGCTCGGTAGAGGGCCAGGGGAGGGAGCGAGCAATTGGGGGATCATTTTATGAACTATATAGATGTCTAACCAATGTACTGTATACTTGAAACTAATTTAAATAAATTTGAAATAAATTTAAAAAATATGTACAGTACTGTAAATATATTTTCCCTCTCTTGTGATTTTAAAATTTTCTTTTCTCTAGTTTATTATAAAAACGCAGAATGTAATACATATATAAACATACAAAATACATGTTAATCAACTTTTTATGTTATTAACAAGGCTTCCAGTCGACAGTAGGCTACCAGTAGTTAAGTTTCTGGGGAGTCAAAAGTTATACATGGATTTTCAACTGTGGTGGGCACCCCCAAGCCCCACATTGTTCAAGGGTTACCTATAATTCAATTATATGTGGGCAAAGGACCTGAACAGGCATTTTTCCAAAGAAGACAAAGAAATGGCCAACAGTACAAGGAAAGGTGCTCAACATCACTAATCATCAGACAAATGCAAATCCAAAGCACGATGAGAGAGCACCTCACACCTGTTAAGATGACTTTTATAAAAATGACAAGAGATGATAAGGGTTGGCAAGGATGTGACAAAAAGGGAATCCTTGCACACTGCTGGTGGGAATGTAAATTGGTGCAGCCACTATAGAAGAAAGTATGGTGGTTACTAAAAAAATTAAAAATGGAACTACCATATGATCTAGCAATCCCACTTCTGGGTATATATCCAAAGGAAATAAAATCAGTATCCCCAAGAGATATCTGCACTCCCACATTTATTGCAGCATGGTTCACAACAGCCAAGACATGGAAACAAGCTAAGTGTCCATTGATGGATGAATGCATAAAGAAGATGTGCTAAATAAATGTGTGTGTGTGTGTATAATGTACTGTTATTCTGCCATGACAAAAAAGGAAATCCTGCTATTTGCAATAACATGGATAAAGCTAGAGATCATTATGCTAAGTAAATAAGCCAGATGAAGAAAGACAAATACTGTATGATCTTTTCCACTTATATGTAAAATCTTAAAACAAAAAAACGCATAAAGAGTAGAATGGAATGGTGGTTAGCAGTGGGTAGAGGGTTGGAGAAATGGGGAGATGCTGGTCAAAGAGTACAAGCGTATGAGTAAGTTCTGGGGACCTAACATATGGCATGGTGACTATAGTTAACAATACTGTATTATACACCAGAAATGTACTAAGGGAGTAATAAATCTTAAGCGTTCTCACAACACACACACACACACACACACACACACACACACACACACACACACACACAGAGTAACTGTGAGGTAGTGATGTATTAACTTGTAATCATTTAACAATGTACATGTATATCAATCATCATGATGTACACTTGAAATATATACAATTTTGTCAATTATACCTCAATAAAGCTGGCATTAAAAAAAAAAAAAGAATTCAACTGACTTAAGATTTTGAGAGAAGTAAGTGAAGTCTTTCGCCTCCAAATTATCTCTCTCACAAAACTGGGGTACTGTAAAAGAATGGAATATAAAATCTTAGATGGGACTTTTATACCAGTATATTTATAAACTAGGAGATGAAGAAAGAAATAGGCTGAATGTGCCTTGTTCAGAGAACGTGCCTATTGTTGAGCAAGCAACATACAATTTTAGGAAACATTTTAAATTGTTAGAGGTATCTCAGAAGACAAACACTTTATATATAATATAAAATTGTATTTATTACATTGTAGTGTAGCTATTTTTTAATTTTTTTCTACTTCTATCTTAAGGTAAGGGGTATATCTTAAGCATTTTTGTACTTCTATCTAGTACATTATACAACTCACATTTTATAACAACTTACTGACTAAAAACTTCTATAGCTTTAAGTCCAAGAGAAATTAAAGAGGAGAACTAACCCAGGACTTTGTCTAGTTATCAAAATTGCAGAGTTTGAATTACTGAAGCAGATTTTTCATAATGGCTCTGGGTCCTGACCCATTGAGATTAAGAAGTCTACGCAAAGGATACAAAAGGCAAAATTTAAATGTGAGTGTGGTTGGTAGTGTATCTGTCTGCATGTCTCAATGAATTCAGAAGCATATAGAACATGTTTAAAATGTATTAATCTTAATGTCTTTTCAGGCCTCTAATAGAACAGATAGACAGTGAGCTCTGAAAAGAGTGGAATGAGATGGCCACTACTCTCAGAAAGATTTCTCAGACTCCTTCAGAAAAATAAAACAGTAGAAGGCAAAGAGAGTTTAACCTACCTCTCTCTTTGCAAAGCACAAAAAGGAATTCAGCAGCAATTTGCTTGACTCCAAGGTCAACATGTGTCATTAGGCGCACCAGCTTATTTCTCACAGTTGAGCCAACTTCAGGTCGATTTGTCACATCCCTCAATGGTGGTAAAACCTAATGGTACAAATGCAAAAGCCATCATCAATCGTGGGTACTAAAGCAAGCGAGGACGACACCATGAAACTGGTCAGTCTTATAATGTCTACTGTGCTCACTTTTGCCAAGAGTGGAAAAAACATTAAAAAAAAATAGGTTTGCTTCCAAAAAAAAATAAAATAAAACTAAACAATGACAAAAAAAAAAAAACCCCAACAAAAAAAACCTCAAATATTTTCATGCTTGTAACAAAATTTTATTTGAAGAGAAACATCACTATAACACCATGGTATACTCATATCTATTTTTGAGCTTTAATTCATCTCAGCACCTGGAATGCCTCTGCTTGCTTCTATCAAAATCCATTTTAAAGTTGGGGTTAAGTTTCTCTTTCTTCCATGAAGACTTCCTGAATACCCTGACTCACAATGATTTTTCTCTTCTTTTAATTCCTGCAGCATTTGCTGTTTACTAAAAAAATCTATACTTACGTTTTCTAGTTTTACTTTATAATAAAAGTGGCTATTAATTATGGAGTACTTCCTATGTGCTAGCTGATTTAATATATTTTCTATAATCATCTCCATAGTAACCTTGCAAAGGATGTAGGAACAGCAACATCATCTATATTATAGACTGAGCCTCAGAAGGCTTACGAAACTTGCGTGGTTTGTCTAGTTTGTTTGCTCACTCACTCACCCACTCATCCACCCAGACCACTTCCTCTTCTGGTTCTCCTCTTATTTCACTGGTTGCTTTATCTCAGTCTCTTCTACCAATTCTCTTCTTTCCTCTTGTTTTCTAGGTGTTGGAATATTCAAAGGTTGAGTTCTTGGGCAACATTTCTTCAGTATTTTCACTTACTCTATTGGTGCTCTCATCCAGTTTTATGGCTTTATATGGTCTCTATAAACTAATAGCTCCCTAAATTATATCTCCATCTTGATTTCTTCCCTGATCCCCTGACTTTTATAGGTTTTTTCAAATTTAGCATATCCTAAAAAGAACTCTTGATGCTCCCAGCAAGCTGCTCCTTACGTAGTTTTCCAGCCATTAAATGGCAAACCCATTCTTCCAACTGTTTGGTACAGAAACCTTGGACACATCTTTGATCCCTCTCTTTCATACCCCACACCCAATCCATCGGCAAAGTATTTTGGCTCTCCTTTTAAATGTATCCACAGTCCAACCTCATCTCACTACCTCCTCTAGTATCACCACATCCAAGCTACCATTATTTCTTGCTTGGACTATTGCCACAGTCTTCTGATTGGTCTCTGCTTCAATCCCGGTCCTTCTGATTTATTCTCTACATAGTAGCCAGGATGATCCTTTGAAAGTCAGATCATGTCATGCCTCTGCTCACAGTCCTCCAGTTCCTATGGCTTCCCATCTCACCCATAGCAAAAGATGAGGTTCTTAAAACTCCCTTAGGTTTCACATAATCTAGTTTCCTGCTACTTTTCTGACTTCATTTCTACTATACTCCTTGCTTACACTGCTACAGCCACACAGACCTCCATGACTCTCCTTAAATACACCAAGCACCTTCCCGCTTCCAGGTCTTTGCATTTGCTGTTCCCTCTGCCCAGAAACTCTTTTTCTAGAAACTTGAATGGCTTATTCCCTTACTTCCTTCGGGTCTCTGTCTAAATGTCACTTATAGGAAAACACTTTCTGACCACCCTATATAATTAACCTTTAGCATTCTTTTTTACCACCTCCCACTTTCATCTTCCTCATAGCATTTACCACCACCTGACACCATACATATTTATTTCTTTAGTGTCTGCCTTCTTCCACAGAGTCAGTGGGGCATGGGAGCAGAGATTTGCTTTGTTTACTATTCTCAGTGCCTGGCAAATTATAGGTATTCAATATTTCTTGACTGAAGGAAGAATGAATTCAAGTAACTTTTAAAAAGTGCTTCTATAAGCTATGCATTATGCATAGCAAATGACGATAGACACAAAGTCAAATAATAATTTATTTTGTCAGACCCTTTTTGTGTATATTTTTATTTAATCCGTTCAACTTACACTCTTCCTTCCCACATTCTCTATGTTGAGTGTCTACCATGTATCAGGAGGTACTGGAGGCAATAAAGACATAACTGAATAAAAACAGAAACTAAATCTCAGAAAATTGAGTAACCTACCCAAAGTGTTTATAGAACCCATATTTTAATTATCTCTGGTAGGACAGAACACAATGCTCTTTGTGTTCTATAGGCACAAAGTAATTGCACAATAAATTCTTGTTATTTATTCAGTCAATCATATTGAATTTATCTCCTATTTCTAGAAGAATGAGACATGTAACAAGTTTTCGTGTAGGATGTGCTTAAAATTCCAGAGGACAGAATCTATTAACATAGGTTATCACAGACAAAGTCTGTGAGCCATATTTTGAGCTCCTTGGAACAAGTCTTTTAAATGAAATTTTGTTGTTTTTATTATTATTTATCACTCTCAAATTGCATAGGTATAGACCCTTTCTATAACTGCCCCGCAAATACTACCTTCCAACAAAGGTTTTCTTTGACAAATCTTGTCAAGTTCCTCTCTCAAACCCATAGCATTCTCATCTCTTCCCTAAGCCTTACCAGACTAAGGTAGCCTGGATCAGTAATTTCTACCCTGATCCATTCTCTTTCTACCTGCTCCAATACAGACCACTCAAGACCAATTTCCTCTGGGCATGCACCAGTAGAATTTAATCTGGTATCAATGGTAGAGCATAATAATTAATTAGCCATGGTTCCATTTACACTATTATCAAAGCTAATCATGTTACTTCAAGTTTTGCCTTTCTCAATTATCATACTCTACAGTACTCTGAGCACCCTCCTCAGAAGGAAAGTTGATTTTTGAAAAGTGCCTTGTATCTTTAGTTATCTTTTACTTGTCTTGTTTCATTTCTTTATCTATACTGTAGTGTTTCCTTGAGGACAAGGAATGGGTCTCATAATCTCTTATATCTACATAATGTATGACCCAAGGCCTTTGTGTAAAGAAACTGTTTAACAAATAGCTTATTTTTATCTTTTAGCTTTTTTGGCCAGAGATAGCAAAACCTAAACAGTTTAGTTGAACTTGGATCTCCTATGTGAAAAAGCTTAAAGTATTTTCATTTGTTATTCTTCACCAAGTCCTCCTAGCCATGGTAGAATGTCTTTAAAAAGGTCAAATTTGGAGATGACCCCAATTCATTAATTAACTAGTTTATTTTGTTTAAATGATTATTTGTGCTTTCATGGTACGTCTCTCATCCTTCAACAGACTATAAATTCCTCAAAGATAAGAATCCCGACTTTCCAATCTCTCCTTACCAGAAATATCTATTAATATATTCTACATACAGTAAAGTGCTTACTAAATCTGGACCATAAACATAGAGGGGAAAAATGAACCTGGTTCATTTATTAGGGGAAATTCTACATAGCAATAAATCAATAATGAGGTGAATGGTACTACCATGTATTGAAATGTGGGAAGAAGGAAAAAACAGGGTGGGGTGGGCATGGGAAATCAAGACATTAGTTTGGAATATGTTAAACTTGAGATACTATACATCCAAGGGGAGGAGATGAGTAGGCAGTTTGCCATATAAGTCTGGAGCTTAGGGGACAGACCAGAGCTGGAAATAGAAATTTGGGAGTCATCAGTGTATAGATGATTTTCAAAACCATGACTGCTGAATGAGATCAAAGATGAGTAAAGAGAAAAGACAGCGTGAATATAGAAAACTCTTCTGAGGAACAATGCGTAAAGAAGAGTAGAGGAATGGGGAGGCAGCTTGAGAAGCAGGGTTAAGGGAAGAATTTTTTGCTTTTATAATGGAAGATGAGTTTGAATGTGGACAGAAATGATTTAGTACGTTAAAAAAAAAAACGATTAATTTAGGAAGAAAGAAGGAATAAATGCAGGAGCAAAGTTCTTGAGAAGGTGAGAGAGAGGAATCCAAGATACCAGTGCAGAGGCTGGCCAGAGAAGGAAGCAGGGACAATTCATCCATTGTGATAGAAGAGGAGACAAAAGATCTGGTGGTACAGATGCATTTCTTACCATGACCTCTAACTGCTCCATCCTACTCCAAACCTTCGCCATGAGTTCTCTTTGGGCTGGTCTCTTCACACCTACTCACACTTCTCTAGTCTATCCTACAGACAGTACCCAAAGTATCTTTAAATATAAATGAGGTCATGTCACTTCCCTACTCAAAACAGCCGAATGCTTCCCCATATCACTTAAAAGAGAAGCAGAAGTCCTATTCGATCTTATGTTATTTAGTTCTTGCTTTTCTCTTTTACTTCATCTACCACTCTCTCCTTTCACATTGTTATCTGATCTTTTTGCTTTTCCTTAAGCATTCCAAAGCGTCCTTCCATCTCAGGAACTTTGAACTTGTTCTCTGGTACATTCTTTTTCTAGAATATTCTCAGAGATCCTTTTCTTACTTATCTAAGTTTTTGCTCAAACATTACTTCCTCAGAGAGGCCCTCCCTTATTCTTCTAAGTTCCCCCTCCCCTGCTGTATCTATCTTCAGAATGCTTATCCTTCCTTGCCATTATATCATATCTTTACTTGTTTACTTTTTAACCTCTCAGTATAAGGTCAACTCCACAAGGCAAAGACTTCATCTGTATTTTAATGTTTAGAACGATATTTAGAACACAGCACATAGTAGATTCAAGAAATACTTGTTGAATAAATGAATGACAAAAAAATACACAGGATCACTTATTTCTGGATTAGGAAGATTTCAAAGATTAAAACTAACTTTTCCGAGTTTCTGACTTTCTAAAAGAAAACAACTATGAAAGAATTTAAATCATTAATTCTATGTTTAAAAAAAACACATAGAAGATTAACTTTAAGATGTAATATGCATTAAGCAGTTACCTGATCTTTGAGAAATTTTCTGATGTTTCGATGGGCTCGGGAACATTCTGTTAATAAGCTGAGAACTGGAGTTAGACCCTCTCTATAGCTGCTTCCCTATAAAGAAAACCATATATGCTATATTAGTTTAGTTTGTAACAGTATTACTTTTCTCCATATAACTGAGCATATTAATACTCCTTTTTGAGGGGAAGACATTCTATGCTACCAAAGCTTACAAACTATTTATGAAATTATTTTCCTAACAATATTTCCGTTTCATCAGTTAGTTTCATGTTTACTAATGCTCATTTTCATCCTTCCTGGGTTTTTCTACATTTTATAGGGTCTTCACTGACTTAACCAATAAGCTTAAATGAGGCAAAGGTTTTGATGATCGACCCACACTACCCTGCTGCCTTTTAATACAGTTGCCTGACAAAGCGAGTGGCAGATGAGAGAATATAAGCAGCTCACAACCAACGGAAAGTTGATTTTTCTTTTAAAGATGTCTTTTAGGTATTATGAAAAGTATCAGCAAGTTTTGGGGGGGATAATTTTAACCTCTAGGACTTACAAAATAACTACGTGTAAAAGTAATTCATTTTTCCTTTGTTTTCAGGCACTTGTCAATTTTGGTGCTGCATCAATACAATTTCAGCTTTAAACAAATTAATTCACTTGGTTTCATCAATTTATCATAGCATTATAAAGTGCTTTCCAGAGAACAAATAATTATACAAGATGTCAACTATAAAAGAAGCTTAGATTTAAAAATCATGTCTCGTAATACTGCTATGTATGGCACTTCTACATTCTTTAGAAGCATCTTTCAAAGGCCTCCATTTTATCAGCCTTACCTTGTCTATTCTCTTCTCCATAAAATTGAGTAAAACATGAATGGCTTCCATATTCATACCATTATATACCATGGTATTATTTTTCAAAACTGTTTCTTTCTCAGCTGTTTTATCACTGGGCACTTCATCTAGAGTCGTTGCCTCTTGGGCTGTTTCTTCATGGGTTAATGGACAAATGAGAACATCCAAACAAGAGACCGGAACATTGCTTAAAAGGTTGACTGCATTGCTGAAAAGCAATTTAAAAATACAATATTTTAACTTGATTGAATAGTCTTTTAAAAAGCAAACATAATAAGAAGTTCAGAAGTGACTTTTAGGAGTCAATTAAAAATTTTCTTTTTCAAAATGAGCCTTTAATATTACGTGGCATTTACTGACTAAGAGAAAATAAAGAGAACTATTTCGAATACACAGATGACAAATTAGAAAGAACAGATGTTAAACGGACACACACAATCACATGATGTCATGTCACTTTCTGAAATGCTAAAATAGGAATTAGTGAGCTTTAACACCAGCTCTTTAATTTTATTACAACACAATGCTAGCTTTACAATTTTTCCTTGGGGTTTTAAATCCTTTTGTGGATTCACCGGTGTTTTATTATTCCCTAGATTACAACATAAAGCATCTGAGAAGCACTGTATATAAGCAGCTTATCACAGAGGCAACAATGTTAAAACTCAAATATCGTAGGATTAAGTTTTGTTTTTTTCTAGATGTAGAAAATACAATTTTTAGATCATCCAAATTTTTTGAGAGACACTTGCAGAAAATGGGTAATGGTGCTTTTTCTTGCTCTCTTATCACCAGGTTTCTTTAAAAGAGGCCACCATAGTTCTTTTGAAGCTATCTCCTAGGCCTTTCTCCTATGTATTAATGAATACACCAGCCTGAGATGCACACCAGTAGGGGGAACCCAAACCTTGTATTGTTGGTATTCTTGCACTGTTGCTCAGTGTATAAAAGATTAAAATGACACTAACAATTGAAAAATTAGACATGTTCTCAATTAAAATATTTTCTTTCATGTATTATTTCATATTCTTTCATCTAAAGGGAGAGGCAATGCTCTGTGCTAACTGGATCTTGTAAGCCTGTGCCTCAGAACTTCCTGATAAACAACAATGGAAAGACAGGCATTACATTTCCTAGTGACAGAGAAGCAGGTCTAAAAATAACCACATCCTGACTAAAAATAAACTCTTGCAAATGTAATTTAAAAGTCTAACCACTTGGAAACCAAATTCAGGGCTTAATCTATCTGATGCGGTCTTAATTTAGACCATAGTAGTTCCTTTTAATTTAGATTATAGTGATACTCTCAAAAATAAAACAAAATAAAAGAAATAAAACACACAATTTTTTCCTCTCCTTTACTCTGAAGCGTGACTCCATTTCCCCAAGAATGAATATTTCCTTTCTTTTTATATTATGGAAAAAAAATCGTAAGGAATCAAAGTTTAAAACTTAGATGATGTAGAACAATGAGTGTTAACGTAAAGGGTACCAAAAAATCTGAACCAAGAACAAAAATAACAAATCCTATGAATGAACAGTTCCTGGTAAAATACAAGTTATTTGGTTGTTCCCACTGAAAATCTACTGCAGCTGCTGCTACTGCTGCTGCTATTATTATTAAACAAAGAAAAGTCTGTAATTTTGGTTATTTGTAAATAATTACAACTGGTTGAAATAAAATGCTTTACCCACAAACTTTTTAAAAAAATTTTTTGCAAACATCTGTAGTTCCTTATCCATAGTTAAAGATATTTTGCTTCTGACTTAAACATTTGGTAACTGTAATTATTACAGATTCACTAGAGTTAAAAAAAAAAAAAAAGAAAAGAAAAGAACTCTACCTTAGAATTACTTTCTAAAACTGTATAAGCCATTCTGAAATGTTAGGATTTTTTTAAACACATAGGGCGGTAGGCTCTGGAGTCTATCGATAGTATAATTCTCTGAATCTACCATAGAGACCATACTGAAAAGTTTAAGATGATGCATTTCATTACAAAGAAATATTTCCTTTTAAATTCATTTAAAATAAGCAGTTTCCGGGAATTTGGTATATTTAAGAAATCAAATACAGAGTTTTATTCATCAAATATTTGGAGGTTGTAGGCTTTTCAAGAAAAGTTCCCATTTTCTCATTTCTTATTAAACAACTGGGTTCCCAAACAACTACGAAATTAATTTTCTGGCTCACTGTGTTTGAGCTATTCTTTTTAAGTAAGGAAGGCCAGCTTTTTGAGCTCTGTCACTTCTCTGACAGTTTTATTTGTGGTAGAAGAGTGTATGAAATTCTCCAGCTACCAGGAAGTCAGTGACTATGCACAGATCCACACAATGGTGTTTGCATTCCTACTCCAGGGGGTAGAAATACTGTGTATATTACTCTCCCCTTTTCAGCTTCCTAGAGATCATTAATCACTGGGACATGACATCCTCCCACTCATGCTCCCAGCCCCCTCCTGATATGCAGATTTAAAAGCAAGGCCTATTTAGAGCTCCTTAATGCCCTGATTAAAGCCTTGTAGTTGTGGGAGAGGGAAGGCAATCTAAAATACGGCCCTGTATCAATTTGCTGGACTGAACATAATTTAATACCAAATGTCACAGAGAAGCATGATGACAGTACATGTAGACCCACAACTGTTAACAAATCTTCCTGGTCAGATATCTTTTCATGGCTAAAAAACCTACTTAAATGAATCTTAAGATTGCCCAAAGATTTTCAGATGTAAATACCTAAGTTTACTTTAATCTAACTCAGTAATCTAACTCAATTCAGTAATTATTTCTTAATTACCCATGCTAGGCATTGCTTTAGGCAGGTATTATGAAGAAAACAGAGATACCTCCCTGCCCTTATGGAGCTTATTTTTGAGTATGGAAAAAACAGTCAATGACAAAACAAATAAGTTAATTGAACAGAAGGTGATAAGTGGTCTGGGTGTAAAACCCTGGAGGGTAAGATAGGCAGGATGTGTGGGTTGTAATTTTGAATAAGGTGATTACAGCAGACTTCACAGAGATGGTGTCATTTGAGCAAAGACTTAAAGAAGTTAGGGATATCTACATGGCTTACTGTTGAATTGTACACTTGAAACTTAATGTTCTAGCTTTAGCAAGCGGAAAGCTGGAGTCGCCATAAACTGAAATGGGAAAAGCAAATTTTTAGGGGAAGACTGTTCAATGTTGGATATGTTAAATTTGGGATGCCATTAGACTTCCAAGTAGAGATTTTAGTAGGAAGTTAGTTATAAGAATGAGTTCAGAGGGGTGGGGGAGAGAGATCTAGATTAGGTATATAAATTGAGAAGTCATTAATATGTAGATAGTATTTAAAGATAGAAGACTGGATTAGATCAGTAAGGGAATGAGTGTGGGAGGAAAAACTAATAGGGCTGAGGCTGGGACACTCCATCATCCAGAGGCTGAGACACAGAGGAAGAAATTACAACTAGCTACAGGTAGGAGGAAAACCAAGATAGTATGGTATCTTGGAAAAAAATAGATAAGTAAGACTGGAGTCGCTTGTGACAAAGGATGTGGGCAGATCAAGCAATGACAACTGAGAAACGTCCACTAGATTTAGCAACACAGAAATCACTAGTGACCTTAATAGCCATTTTGGTGGAGTAGTGGAACTAAAGCAAGCCTACATAGAATGGATTCAAGAGAGAATAACAAAAGAATCAGGTAGCTAACACCTAAGAGGAGTTTCGTGCAAAGGCCAAGAGAAGGCTGGAGCAGCAGCAGATGAGGAAGTGTCAAGAAAACTTTGGATCAGGTATGGATGGAAAGACCTCTGAATGCTGCTCTCAGCAGTGGGTACCTTTATAACTCATAGTGACCTGGTCATTGTTCTTTATTTCTGTATCTGTCCATGTTTTCTCTTGCCTAGAACACTCTCATTCTTTAAAACTAGCTCAAACCTTACTTCATTCTCAGCAAATACTTACTATGCCTTGTGCTAGGTGCTAAGTATATAAAAATAAATAAAATATACCCATTGTCCTAAGAGAAAGCAGCATAACATAATTTGTAGAACAATGGGCTGAATTCTAGGTTGCCCCTTAGTAAAAGTGTGCCTTGGGCAAATTACATGACCTCTTCTAGGCCTTGGTATCCTCAACTGTAAAGGGAAATAAGTTTATCTCTTTATCGATGTGAGGATTGAATGAAAAAAAGCATGTAAAGCATTCTGCTTGGCACATAGTAAATGCCAATTATTAAGGAGATTCTGAATGGTAGACATATTGCATTATACTGCAGTGGTCCCCAACCTTTTTGGCACCAGGGACCAGTGCTCCTCTGAGAAATGACCTGAGGTGGAGCTGAGGCAGTGATGCTAGTACTGGGGAGCGGCTCCAAATACAGATGAAGGTTTGCTTATTCGCCATTGCTTACCTCCTGTGTGCGGTCTGGTTCCTAATAGACCACAGACTGGCACCACTCTGCAGCCCATCGGCTGGGGATCCCTGCACTACAGGAAAGAATAGTAAAATATGGAAGAAAGAGAATATGGTGTCTGTGGGGAAGTGAAAACAAGTCTCTAAGTCTAAAGCAAAAGACAAGGCCTCTAAAGGAGGGGCCTTAGTAGTAGGCCAGAAAGGTGTGTGTATGGAGTGAGGTAGAGAGATTATAATAAAGGGGACTGCCGTGATGAGTTATGTTACAGCCAAGTAGCTTATTGATAACCTCAAACCAGAGTTGTGTTGGCCTTTGCACAAAGGAGAAGGTGCAAAAGCCAGGGAAACATTACCCAGATGAAACGCAGATCATTAATAAATGCACAGTGACAAAACAAATGTATTTGTTTCTAATTGTGAAGACAGAGGTGAGCCATGAGAGGATTCTAAGCAGAGATTTGCCTTTTAAAAAACAACTCTGCATACTCTGAAGATGAAGTACCACTCTGTCAGGTTAGGTAAAATTTTCCCAAAGGACGGAGCAGCCTGAGTTTAGAAGTAGAGAAAGAAGGTGATCTAACAGATCTGGGGTACCTGAAGGCTGGCAGGACATGATAATGATGAGGGACCAGAGAGAGGTTGAAATGATGAATCAATACTTCAGAATAGAGAGGAAAGAAAGTAAACCTATACGGGGGCTTATAAATGGGAGAAAAAGGAATCATCAGGGAACCGGAGGTCTGGATGAAGATGAAGAACAGGTACCACATGAATGAGGAAGAGTCCCCTCATCATGCGAGACCACAGTGAGTTTGTTCTTTGAATTCTATTAGTAATTACTATTTGGATAGTTAATTTACTGAGAGACTACTCAAAAACTATCTTATGATACCTCTTTTATTCTTGTCTTAAAATGTTATTTAACTAGTAATAATATTTATGTCTTGTCTCCCCATTTAGACTATGTTCCTCCAGACTATGCACTGTGGAGTCCCTCAAGCACCTACCATGGTGCTCAGAGATACAAGAGAAAAATATCTGTTCACCTAGATAACTGTTATTCACAGTGAAAATCAGGTTAAAAAGCTAAGAACTTTAAGGTTAACAAAAGAACAAAAACAAAATAATAAACAAAAAAAAATACCAAAATAAAACCTCCTCTCCTTGATTTCTCCAAAGTAAACTAATTTTTCCGTATAGCTACATAAGCTTGATCATGTCTGACACAACATTCATCAAAACAACTGCATTTGCTTACTTAAAAGTCTGTTTTATCCCCTAGTTGGGGAGCCCTGAAGAACACAGATTGTACTAGATTCATCTTTGTTGCCCTAGAGCTCAACATAGAGCCTAACACATAGTAAGTGTTCAGTTAATAAATATAAGCCAAAATGAAATCATCTAATTTTCAAACATTATTAAGTCTGTCATGTGTAAGCCACTATGCTTAGCTAATGCTATGGTACTAATCATTTTGCAACATGTAAGTGGCTCAAATTAACATGTTATACACCTTAAACTTGTACAACGTTATATGTCAATTATATCTCAAAGCTTAGCATTGTAATGAGTTGTTATTAGGTACTAAATTTTCCCCTTCAGTATATGAGATAAAATGAATTGGTTTAAATAAAGAAATAACAAAAAAAAGTAGAGAAATAAATACTTTTTAAATGCACTGGCTCTTTTGGGTGAAAAAATAAAGAGCTTTGTAGATACCAATGTGCTGAGTGAAAGAAATTAGATTGAGAGGCTAAAGGAAATTAAATCAGATCTGGTCCTCCTCTCGTCTTTTCTCCTCTCTTTTTTCATGCACAGGCCATCCCATCTTCCTCCTTCTCTCCAAAATAAAATAAAACCACAACCACATTCACGTGGAACTTTTTTTGGCTAAGTGTTTATGTATAAGCTGACTGACTATGGACAAGAGGGCTGAAAATACTTTCAGGCAGATAGAAGAGATGAACAGAACTAGGACGTCCTTTAATGTACCAAAAGAGGAGGGTCATACCAACAATTTACTTGTTACCATAAGTTTAGGTAAAATAAAATGAAATATAAGACAGATTTTTAAAACTAAGATGCTGATCAGTGGAAGGAAAGGTCAAGTCAGCTGTTATTGTGAGCTAACTCATTTTATCTCTACATCCAAGTCCTCTTGATTTCTCTGGTGGGGTACAGGGAACAATGTCTTACAGAGACAACGTATCAGAAAAAAGCTGCTGCCAAGCCATTTTACTCACTCGTCTCCTAGGCTCCTGACATGCATGTATCATAGAACATAGAAAAACTTAGATTAACAAAAAGAATTTCTCTACGTAATCACAGGATATACATAGAAATAAGTTTTCTAAACAAAATACCAAATTGTGAAACAATTTTTAAAAGGAGATTTGAAACTAAATATTGGATCTAACAGCCAATACACTTCTTACAGTAACAGTAATAGAAGCAGTGTTGTGGTGGCCACGTGGTAGCAGCAGCTCCCCATTTACTGAGAGCTTACTCAGTGCCAGGGGCAGAGTGCTTTATTAATTTCTCATCTAATCATTATTGTAACCTTTTGAGTTTGAAAATAATGCATAACCATACTTTATACTGTCCAGGTTTACCTATTTCATTACATTTTTCCTTAAAATAAATCAGTGTCAAAAAAAAATTAGAGAATAACTTTAAAAATGAACTAAGATCTTACTTTGAAACGTTCTGATTTTTTTTTCTTAAACTTATGTTTTGCACACACACACACGAACTGTTTTCAGGGTCACTACAAAGGAGCAGCCTTTAGTAGATATTACAATTCTAGTAAGGTTCCTAAAATAGCCCATTGAGGTTGGTACAGTTTTCTCTGTATTTAAATGGATTATCCTAGAGTCATTACTGCTCAAATGATACTAATTACTTTAATTCCGATTAAAGGGACATGCAGGGCCATTCGAGATAAACTGTCAGGTCAGCAGCAACCTCAATCTCCCAGGAAAGCCTCTATACTCATAAATCCTGTCTAGCTCTAGGGGTAGCCCTTCTTATTTACAGTAGCTGATAGATATTTTATCAAAGCAACTTTTAAGATTAAAGCAAATTTGAAGAAAAATATCTTTAAAATTTAAGAAAATAAATATTTAAGCATCAGAAAGAAAAATAAAGAAATCTGATTGTTTTAAAAATTTGATATTTAAAATCTCTATGCAGTTTTGCTGTATTTTGACAGATATCAGGTGCTGTGTTAAAATATTATATTCGTCCTTCAGAGAATCCTTAGCAATGTTTTTGTGACTAGTGTAACAATTCCTGTCAATACACTTTCTCTTCACATTTTTGTATGAATGTTTGTTAACTCGTGATATCTGATTTTAAAAAAAATCAATTTACCCCTGGGCTTGTAAACTCATTTTCTCTTACTTTTAGTATCTAGATTTCTAGTCTTTGGACCATAAAAAAATTAACAGTAAGACAAAATGCTCAATAAAATCTTTTTAGAAGATATGATTTATTGCAGTTAATTTGATTTTTTAAAAGCACAGTCTCAAGAAAATTAAAGGAATTTTTGATCTGTAGCTGCATAAAAAATTACACTTTTTAATTGTTAAAAACAATCTTTTGAAGGCTTGTAGGGCAGAGCACATAAAGATAACCTACCAACAGACTCATTACAATATCAAATAATAAATGGCCAACCATAACAAAAATAACATGGAGTTTCTTGAAAAATAACAATTAAGGGTAAGTTTTATTTTACACTGTGGTTGTGTCTCCATAGTTATATTTAAGCCACATTTTGGAAAACAGAATATTGCAAATGCCCCAAAGCTAATTTCTACTTATTAAGAAGAACCCAATATTATTAAATTTGCTTGTAAAGCAGAGTTAATGCCAAAAGTTTTTTTTTTGCAGATTTTAATTTATTTGAATTGTTTAAAATGCCATGTGTGTTCTTATAAAGCACCATGAGCAGTTTTATGTTCAAGTCAGAAGTCTTGTTACTACAAATGTGATCTAGAATAAAGTAATAGCACTAGAAATTGCGTTAGTACTAATGAGTTGTTCTCATAGAATAATACATTTTAACAGCAGTCCATTTATAGCTCTAACAGTCAAGTCATAAAACCTTTTTATATTTATTTTTTATATTAAAACTTGAGACTGTAACCTAATTCTTATAAATTTTAAAATTTAATTAATATTGCTTAAGATATGTTTTTTGGTAAATACTTTTACAATGAGATTAGTGAGAGTATTGGTTTAAGTGTAGTAATTAAAAGCAGGGTTCAAATCCACGCTCTTTCATTTATTAAGGCTATGTGATCTCGGAGAAATTGCTTGATCTTTCTATGCCTCAGTTTCATCATCTTTTTAGGGAAAAATAGTGGTATCTCCTTCATAAGGCTGGTGTGATGATTAAAAGAAGTTAAGATGTCACACACAGTATTCAATAACTGTGTGCTATTATTATAGTTGTTCTGGGGTTTCCTGTTGAATGCAACAAATGTCAAATTCTTTTCTCTTTGTTGGAACTCAATATAACAAAGTCAAAGGGGACAGAATGAAAACTTTTCATCAGGGCATAGTAATGATTTCTGACCTGACAGATAGCTGATTTACTGTAATATTTTCACTTTCTCGTCTAAAGCAATTAAAATTAGATACATAAAAACAAGAACTGATGATGCCCTTCGCTGAGATACAAATACAGAGGTTACCTACCTGTGCAGCTCTTCTGTTTTGTCTTCAGTTGGACCTACGATTAGTAAACAATGGCGAAGGACAGCTGCCATGACACGAAACTGATGAGAATCACTCTATGGCAAATAAAAAAGAGAGGAAAAGTTGGGGATTGAGTTCACCTTAATGAAGGAGTGTGGTGCATTACTACATCCCTGGGAGTCATCTTATGTCCCCGCGCCAAAACAGTCATTCTTATACCACACATGGTAGAGGTCAGGATATTCTAGGAAGAATTTCCAAGACAACAGTCAGTGAACAGTCATTGTCTCATATGAACAGCTACAGTCACCTCCATAAATGGCTGAAACCAGAAGTCGATCTAGCAGGCTCCCTTAGGGCATGTCAGGCAGAGAGAGACACGATCAGCACCCATGCATTACCCACGCTGTTTTACTTTATTTTAGGATTCCATTCAACTAGGGATCTTTTCCATTTCTAGAAAGGCTAGATTAGATTCTTTGCCTCACACTGTTCTAGTTTACTAGTCATCATAAAAGTTATACAAATGTAATGCTATTGGATATTTTAGGAGCAGGTTGTACATGCTTAGCAAAAATGGCTCATCTCTTAACTTTCAAAAGCAATGGATTAAAATCTATAATCTATTTACTTCATATTTATTTATTTATTTCTATTTACTTATATTAGTTTCAGGTACACAGTACAATGGTTAGACTTTTATATAATTTATGAAGTGATCCTATTGACTTCATTTTAATGAATCTTCTAAATCTCCTAGTTTCCCTAGAGCTACCAACAAGTGATGAAAAACAAGTGATATGAGTTTAATCTATCAGTGGTATTAAAGACACAGAGTCAGAGGGAAGAAGGCAAACAGCAGGAAAAAAGCTAAGCTCTGAATAATTACTTGGTTTACCTTCTCATTTTTAGTGAGATCTTGGGGCACTACAATTTCTTTAATCTCTGCATTAAGGTCATATCTCTCTTCTTCCAGATTTTTAGTAATTAAGAAGACTTATGAAATCAGTGATAATTATGCTAGAGATCATTGATATGCTATACTTCAGGAAAGTTCTAATTACCTCAAAAGCTATTAAACTTTTTCAAAAAACTTCAGTATATACAAAATTGATTTCAAGTCTATATTAAGTGAAATATAGTCACATATTATACGTATATATCCTATATTCATATATATAACTCATCCTTTTAGGAAGATGTCTCTTATAAAATCTAACAAACAATAGGCACATTACTCATAATGCAGATGACAATATTTTAAACATAAGACCATCATGTGTAGATTAGGAAGAGATAAAGGCCTCAGTGGCACAAGAGAAAAAGCAATGTACTTGGAGTCAGGAGTGCAGGTTGTGAACTTAGACAAATCACACAGCTTCTCTGAGCCAAAGTTTCCCCACATGCATCTCCGCAAACATGACGTTGTTAGGGTTATAAAAGGATTAAAATAAGGATGATACACATGCAAATGCTCAGTACTTTCAATGAAATATTTGAAGGTGAGGAGAAAGGATGAAATGAGTGATAATCGAATAGCTGTGTGTGAGGAGTAGGGGAGGGTAAAGGACAAGAGTGACCGGTGGGATGCCAGAGACACTAAAACTGGAGGGGTTGGAATGAATGCTGTCCCATTTGCCACCCATCTTCAAATGCCTGAATCAAAATTCTCTAATACGCAAACATACTTTTATTTATCTCAAATTACCCAAAACACACTGAAATGCATTAAAGCTCATCCATCACTTAACTTTTAATAATCATATTTTCCTCGGTTTTGAAAATTAACTGGGAATGTACTTCCTTTTAAACCAGATTTTCCTTTATTCTAGATATCACAATTTTTTTATCCTGATGTTGACAAGACTCTTGCAAAACTACCCATTTTCGCCTTTCCATTATCAGCAAATGCACACCAAAACCCTACTTCCTTCCATCCCATTTCCTCCTGCCCAATTTTCATAACACCAGTTCCCAAGTTGTACCCTGCGTCTGCAATATCTCTTTTGCCATAAATCCATTAAATTCTATCTCTCTGCTTAAAACAGTTACTGAAATTCCTTATTGTTTGCCTCCACTCTTGGCTTTGTGGCTTCCTTTTTTATCCTCTAGGTCTCAGCTAAAATACCTTTTCAGAGAAGCCCTTCTTTGACCATTGTATCTAAGTAGATTCCTTCCTTCCTTATTTTCTATCAGTACACCTTCTTTCATGGAATCATAATTTGTAATTCCACATTGGTTTATATACACTGTTTTCTTCACTGATCTAATACCTTTGCATGTGTATAATAGGTATTTAATCATTTTTAATGTAAATGGTAAGTAAAACATAAGCAAAAAGTGCCCAAATCATAAGTGTACAGCTTGATAAAATTTTCACAAAAATGAGCGCATCTATCTAATCAACACACAAATGATGCATTGGTGCAGTGTCGAGATTAAGAATCCCAGAATTCCCCTCTTGGCCCCTTCAAATGACAATCTTCTGCTCCTCAAGGGTAATCCTTATGTCTAACATCATGGGTGATTTTTGTTGTCATTGAACTTTAAATGAATGGAATGATAAAGTATAGACCCCTTTGCATCTGGTAGTGAAATTCATCCACATTGTTGTGTGTAGTTGCAGTTGGTTTGCCTTCATTGCTTGAGGACAGCGTTATTTGAAGTGCAATTTGTAGACCACTGCTGGTCCACATTTGTTTGCCACTGATCTGCAATTCCATGCGTACAGAAGGTGCATGGGAGCATCTAGAAATTTTTGAGTGATTTGACCTTGTGTGTAATAATGTACTACACAAGAGTTCCATTCTGACAGGGAAAAAAATCTGGTCCTGTACCACAGTTAGGTTAAGAAAACACTCGTGAATACAACGAATACATTACAATTTACTTATCCATCCTAGTCTTGATGGACACTGATTATTTCTAGTTTTGGACTATGTACCGAAGAGTGCTGCTATGAACATACTTTTTACACATCATTTGGTATGCTGGGTCACAGGGCATTCACATGTCCAGCTTTAGAAGGTACTGCCAAACAGTGTTTCCAAGTGTTTATACCAATTTATATTTCCACCAGTTGCTCAACAGCTGTGTCAACACTTGGTATTGTCAGCCTTTATAATTTTGGTCATTCTCATGGGTGTGTAGTTGTCTCATGGTTTTATCATGCATTTTCCTAACAATTAATAAAGTTGAATACCTTTTCAGATGTCTATTGGTCATTTGGATAATAGCTCTTTAGTAAAGCGCCTGCAAGCCTTTTGCCTACTTTTCTATTGGGTTGACTGACTTTATTTGTATGAATGTGTAGGACCATTTAATATATTCTGGTAGAGTCTTTTATTGCATTTATGTATTACAAATATTTTCTCTCAT
This sequence comes from Pteropus alecto, assembly GCF_000325575.1. Classification (NCBI taxonomy): domain Eukaryota; kingdom Metazoa; phylum Chordata; class Mammalia; order Chiroptera; family Pteropodidae; genus Pteropus; species Pteropus alecto. The sequence goes on from NW_006437736.1 coordinate 3,885,576, forward strand.
TTGGTGGCCTTTTTACTTTCTTCTCTTGATTAACTAATTTTAATGAAGACCAGTTTTTTTATTTTTCCTTTATGGCTTGATCTTTATTTTGTCCTGTTTTAGAAAGCTTTGCCTATTTAAGAAATGTTTGACTTGTTTATGTTAAAGCCATGAAGATAATCTTCTATTTTCTTCTAAAAGATTTATTATTTTACCTTTTATATTTATGTCTCTTATCCATCTCAAAGTAATTTTTCGGATGGTATAAGGCAAAGATTCAAATTCATTTTTTTCATATAGCCATACAATTGATCTAGTGAAATTTATTAAAAGCCCATCTTTCTCTTACTGTACTTCAATGTTACCTGTATCATAAATCAGTTGACTATATGTGTAGGTTTATTTCTAGACTCTTTTTTCTACTTCATCGGTCTATGTCGCAACAAATATTTGTTGAATGAGTGCTATCATTTAAGAAGTCTTACTTAACAAAGGTTAGAGTGGACACTATTTCCTAATGTTGGTTATTCTGCTGTATGACTTTCCATAAATAAAACTCTCTGATCTTTAGTGTCCTCATTTGTCAAATGGGGTTAATGCCCCTGTCTCACAAGGATGTTGGAAGGATTAAACTGCTCTTTATAAAACATTATACGAGCACAGTTTATACAACTGTCATTTACTTGCTTCATGATTTTTATTTTGGTATCATTAGGGCATCAATATTCTCTCCTCTGAAATCATACCATCCCCAAAGGCTGAGAAAGAAAAGTCCCTAAGGACAAAGAGAGGAGGAAGAGAGAGAGAGCAAGCAGGCTTGCTGTGACAGTGGAAATCAAAATGAGATGACACTAACAGAGAGATTAAAAACTCAGGAAATTCTTTGGGATCTCTTTACATAGACTTTATTTCCTAATTACAGATTCTACTACTGTACTGTTGCTTTTTTCCTCCTGCGCAAACTAGAAGATTTCACTTTTGTTTGGTAAAGGTATTGAGTTCCTTACGCCCCTTCATTCAAAGCTTTAACCGATCTAATCAATGCCTGAGAGGAAGTATAAAGGGAAAATATTTTGCACCAATGAGTCCTAATCTGGTTTTGTTATCTCGAGGTAGTTCTAACTACTTCAATGAGGTTTGTAAAACTTGTATATGGAAAATTCGATTTCAATTCTATAAAAGGTGAAAAGCACACAAAAACACAGATGCGCATGTACATAAGTGCTCTTAACTGGAATATAGTTATAACTCAGACAGCATTTCACCCTATGTTTTACCCTAGACCTTTTGCTTACCTCTACTTTGTTATGTGTCCCACTAAATCGTGTATGTTCAAAAATCTCTTGTCTCCTTACAGGCAAAAATTAGGTACTTTACCTCTTTACACTATTGCATCTATCATGGTGCTAGGCATAAAATAAATGCTTTTTTGAATTAACTTACAAAAGAAAATATAAATGTTATAAAATAGAGCGTTGTAACTCCAAAAAGGCTAGAAAATTTGCTCCTATAAACGATGTTATTAAATTTTTAAGACTTCTAGAGAATTTTTAAATAGCTTTGAAAATTTAAAAGGTACCATAAACTTTCCTTCCTTCCTGTCAACTTCAGGCTATTTTCCTCACGTATTTCCGCTATATAGATATCAAACTATATCACATTAAATTTTTCATTAAGCCAATATTTACTGAACACTACTTTGTGCTAGGTATGTTGCTTAGTGGAAAGACTGCCACTGGGGTCAGACAGACCCCCAAAGATCTAGACTATACGGCATTTGAAGCAGCTGTGCACTGCAGAGGTGACTCTTCTTTTTCAAACACAGAAAATTAGAGAAGAGTAGAAAATAATGTAACAAACAGTTGTATATCTATCTGTGTTTTTATATCTGATTTTCCTATTAAACCATTAGTTCTTTGCAAGAGGTGATAATTTATCTTGATGCATTATCTTGCATCTTCATCTTGTGTGCCTAACACAGAACTTGGCACGTACTGGGCACTCAATATGTTGCTGAAAAATGATTCAAGGAAAAGAAAATGGTATGGCTTGAAGCTTTATTTTTATTGAATTAATATCATGTTCTTTTTTCACATTTCCTTTAAAATAATTATGGAACAAACCTCTTCTGTCACACTGTGACATTCCCAATTACCTTCTATGGACACTCACTGTTTAATTTCACTCAAATAGCTTCCTTTGACTACTCAGTACTTGTACAGCTTCTCTGGTTGCACTTGGTTGTCTGGCTCTGCCATGTCTGTTGGTCCTTGTATTTTCTCATTACATTGCATTGGTACCTGGGAAGCACTGCAGAAGGAATGTGTGCTAAGTGAGGAATCTCCAGAACAACCTGCTCTCCTTTATCAGCAGAGAAATACAGCCCAGTGTTAAAGCAGGAAGATGATGAGCCCTTTCCAATTCACTTTTCTAGAGTGGACTTCGGGTCTTGCTAAAAGGATCTTTTGACCTTCTTAAATATACTACCTTTAGGAAAGGGAGAGAAAAAGAGAGGGAAGAAAGAAAAGAGGGAGGGAGAGAGGAAAACAAGACTGACACCACAAGTAGAAATAAGACCAGCTACATTTCTTAGTGAATGGAAAGAACTCTACAAATTAATTTGGTGATGGTAAGGCAGGCAGGAATTTAACACTGAGGCATAAACCTAAAAATGAACAAATGGCACTAATTTGCTAAACCTCAAGTAAAACCTACTCATTAATTTTCTGTTTATGGTGAATTATAAATGAAGTCATAAAAATACCTACTAAAACAGTTAAAACCAAAACCAAACATCTGTATTTTCTGAAATGAAACTGTATTTTCTGTAATGGTTGAACTGTGAAATAGGTAAAGATTTTCAAAAGTGAAATGTCCAGGGTTTGAAGAGGTATAAACTAGCACTACGCTCAAGGTCAATTTGGCAATCCAAATTGGTTTTGAAAAACCCTTTGACCCAACAATTCCGGGAATTCAACTATGAAGATTTTCCCAAGAAAATTCACTGTATTATTATTTGAAATAGCAAACAATTGTCAACAATCTAAATGCCTACACATAGGGGATTTGTTAAATGCTGACAATTCTGAAGGAAGAATTTGTTAAAACTGGAGAAGAAAGGGGTTGTAATTTTTTTTTTTTTTCTTTTGGTTGCAGAATTCTTTTTATTCACCAAATGAAATCTAGCTACAGCCCAAATTTAAAAAGAAACAACAGCAATAGCAACAATCCAGGGCTCTTTTTAAAGCAAGAGTGAGGAACATCAAACATTGTTCACTTCACCCACCCCCAGGAGCTATTCCTACGAACTTTATGGCTTCAAGGAACACATTCTGAAAACCACTACTCTTTAAGAACATTTGTTGTAAAAATAAGATCAAGATTATAAAATTACTGCATTTTTGTAAAAAAAAAAAATATATATACATATGTTTATATGTTATACAATGAAAAATGGTTAGAAATATATGCATCAAATGCAAATAGTGCTTATCTCTGAGTGGTGAGTTTATAGGTAATTTGTATTTTCTTCT
>NW_006437736.1:3889099-3911910 GCF_000325575.1 Pteropus alecto
CCTACAGATTCTACAATTAGTATACATCATTTTCATAACAAAGAAAATAATATTAGTTATTTTGTTATATTTTAAAGTTGGATTTTTCTGTACAGTGTTTTCCATGTCTCTTTATTTCAGTTGGTATTTTAAAGCATTAACAATTCTATAGGTGTTTGCTAAATTGGAGAATGATATCTTTCATTTGACAAGTGAAATATTAAAATCCAGGTAAATGGACTCTTTCTGGCAAGTTTCTCTGTGTCCTTATTATAGATTTTCATCATACTAAGTTGTGGGTACCTCACTAAAAAGTACACTATGCTGATTTCTGTGTCTTTTCACATGCTGTTCATTTTCTGGGAAATGCTCATCCGCCATTCTTCAAATGGCTGAATCATTCTGTCTTCGAATTTCAGGAGAGACCGTCAGAGGTCTTCTGTGACTATACTAAGTACAATCACTGCATTGTTTCTTTCTTAGCACTTAATACAATTTGAATTATATAACTATTTACTTATTACCTCTCTCACCAACAAAATAGGAGTTCCATGAAAGCAGAGGCTGTGCCTATTATTTGTCAATATATTACATAACACAGAGCAGAACACCTAGCAATTGTCCATAAATATTTGTTGACTGAGTGACTAAATGTATGCTAAAATTTGAATTTGGAGACTTATAGAGACTCGAGTGGCTTAAAAAACCTATCCCACACTCTTGACTAAATGAATTGGCTATTTTCAATACTGTTTACATTTCTGATAACTTTAATAATAGCCCAGAGTCACATTAATGGGGCACATTTTATAATGGTTGTATCATCTGATCCACAACCCAAGAGGCACTAGGTCTGCTGAGATGCCTGCTTTGGGACTATTGATCTTTTCTTATGGATCTTTTGGAGAACAAACATTCCATTACATAGAATGAGTATTTATTTGCCACATGAACATTTTCTTCTAAAACTTCTAGCCCCACTATTACTAAAAACTGAAGCATACTAATGAGGGCTAATCTCAATTTATTGGTATTTATTCCATGCCATCCCATACATACACTGATATGCAGCCATTGAGTTATAAATCCTTTTTGTCAGGAATCTGAATAGTCTGAGCTACTATTTGGGGCACAATTCAAATAACAGAGGGTCCAACAATGGCAAACCAACAGTCTCAGAAAGCTCTTGCAACTAAATGGAAAACTTAAAAACACCAAAACAAACAGTGTAAGAAAAATAACCACAGAAGGTACCAAATAAGCATAGAGACATAACATTTTAAATACTTCCAAATATTTGGTTTCAAAGCATAAATGGAGCATGTGGGCTTTCCACATCTTTTTCTGCCAAGTCCCAGGAAAAACTGACCATACTACAGTCATCTAAAACAGCTGTTAGGACTGATCTTCAAATATTTGGTTTCAAAATATAGACCTATTTGCACTTTAAAACTCAGATGCCTGCATACTCCCACTATATTACTGCACTGAGATAATCCTTTCAAAGCAGGCTGCTGGCAAAAACAGATCTTTATTCATGGTGAGAACTGCTTCAAATGGACACAGCAAAATGTTAACCTAAAATCAATTGTTAGAAAAGATAATTTGCTCTAGCATCAAAATGCTTTTTTTTCTTTTAAAAGCGGAAGATGAATTTCACCAGATGTTTAAGGTTAAGGAGAGAGGGTAAATGTAAAATGTCAAGATTCTAGAAACAAGGAAAAAGAGCTTATGTCTGCTTCACTTAAAATTGTTGACTTCCTTAAACTAAGTTTCTTGTTTAGCATAATGTTCTTCTGGGTACTCAAATATAACTATCAAATCTGCCTTACTTTGAGCTGCTGGAAGGTCCACGCCACAGAAAAGGATCTTAGTCTAGAAATAAGTCAAGTGGTTTAAAATAACCTTTCCCATACTCTCGTGTAATTATGCTTGTTTTCTAGGACTGTGGTCAAGCATGGGTATCAAGTTGCAGTCTTACACTTCTGAAAGTTATCTAACACTATAAAGTAACACTCTAGGAGACTGGATGATAAGTGATAACACAGCATCTTTTACTCTTCCGAGCAGACATCAATTCTCATTATCAGTTTCAACTGGCCTGATTTATCCTAACTTTTAAGACGGCAGCCATTGAAAATGCCTATACCTTTATGAACCACATTGTTTTGTTTCCCTTCAAATCTTATAATTTAAACCTTATTCCTGAAAGAGGCTTCTTAAAAGAAAAGACATGATAGCATGGCTCAGAGAAGGAATTATATTTGGCATCTTACAAAACGGTAGTCTATCTTCACCCTATTCTTCTGATAAGTGTTACACAAATGGAAAGAAATGGTTAAGAAATTAATCTTGAGTCATACAACTGATTAATGGAGGAACTGAACGTTTTTTCCATTTCCCAACTTAGCATTCCTCCTTTGCAGGCAGCTCTAGGAATGCCCCAGACCAATTAAATTCCATGGTAGATAAGAATATCCTTTTAACCTTACCTCTTTATGCACCTTCCAACTGTCTACCGTCACATTGAAGAGAGCTTTGAGGGCCTCAATGGCACAGTCTGTCTCCTGAGGTGAGAGAGGAGGTCCATTATGGTCTATGGCCGATTCATACTCATCGGTCCACTTGATGCTAAAGGCACTTTCCAAGATCTGGGTTAGCAGCGGTAGTCCCTGGAGCTCATAGCGCAATTGTGACCTGATGTCGGTGTGCAAAAGTGACAGGAGGAAGAGCAAGCGCAAGTCAAAGCACTTAATGTCATTGATAAACTTTCGGTCCTTGCACTTTCTTAGGAGATTACAGAGCTTTGCAGCAAGGTTAAGTTCCAGGCTGAGCTGCTGTGCCATTTGACTGTTGAAAACTATGTTACATAGACATTTTAACGACTCCACAATAACTGGGAACTCTGACACCTTCTCCAAAGAATCATCCGACTCATTTAGTTTGGCTAGTCGCAGCAGTATCTGCATATTTTCCTTGGTTGTTACAGGAACTAAAATCTTTTTGTCTCTGGAGAGAATACGGAGAACTTCCAGGCAGGACACTTGACATGTTGTTGGGATGTCCTTTATAAGAACTTTAAATATGCCTTCACAGAGTTTCTGAAAAATAAGAACAAGTATGCAAAAATCACTATTTGGCTTAAATGATTTAAAATAGAATGTTTCTCTACCAATGTATTTAATAGCATTTCAAGGTCTAGCTAGAAAAGATTTTTATTATTTTTAGATCACAAAATATTATAACTGAAACAGACCTTATATTGGGTGTACTTCTCTTACTTTATAGATATGGAGATTGAGGGCTAGAGAAGTTAAGTCACTTCTGCTGGGCCAGACTGAATTAGTGGGGGTAGTAAAAGCTAGGGTTTCCTAATTTCTAGCCAATATTCGCTCTATAAAATCATTTCTTCTCTTTTAAATTCACCAGTTTCAAATGTCTGAAATAGCTTTATTCTCAATAGATTTTGAACATCAGACTACATATAATATCTGAATGGAAGGCAATCAGTCTGAATCATAGCTGTTCCTTTCCCAGAAGTAAAGATTAATGCTTTGAGATTTGGTTCACAATTGCTCATGAGTACAGGCTCTTATAAAAAGACTTAAAGAAGTATGCGTTTGTGCTGAATCTTAGCTGTGCTATTTCATCTGAATTTATAGTTCTATGGCAGTAGTCCCATGTTTTATAAACTGTAGAACTCTCTTTAGCTAACGTAACAATATTTAATCATCAAGTGACCTCCGAGATCTCCCGACAAAACTGCTAAAAATTATTCTAAACTGGATTCCAAAGAGGGCTTAGCTAGCATATACGGTGCCTGCGAGTCAATCACAAAATGGTGCCCCTTTCCAGGCTGACTAACTGCAAAAGAGTGTTCCTGCTGGGTGGACAAATTACAAAAAAAAACCCCTCTTCCTCTGGGCAGCCCGGCGCCAGGACACATGGCTTGGGAAGCTCATAGGGTGAGCAAGATCTTAGTTCCCCTTTGCTCTCTTGGTATAGAACACAGATTACACAAATATATGTAGTAGTCCTGGTTCCAAATCTTGCTACCACTATATCAGAAACAATTCTTTTAGGATGGACTCAAAGTGTACTCTATCTTGAATTTTTTGAAAAAGTTATTTCTATCATTGCCTAATTTAAGAACCATTAATCACTCTCTCAAAACTCAATCTCCAGATTTCTTTTCCATAAACTGCAGTTCTGGGGCTCTCAAGCTCAGGCCTTTTATATGGAACGAGCAAGTATAACCATTCCACTGCTAACTATTTCTGTACCCATTACATTTTATAAAAACAACAGCAACAATTATGACTAATGTAAGATTTCACAAAGTCTCTATTAACCTATCATCAGACTTTAACTCTTAAAAAAGAGGCTATCTGTGGGTCAAGCATCATGAACTTGACAGGAATCTTAGGCTACGTGTACCTTCTGAGTACATCCTGGTTCCTCAGCTATGGAAATAAAGCCTATTTTAAATGTACTGTGTTCTCTAGATGGAGGTGGGAAGGAAATTAACCTGGCAAGCTACAAAAATTCTGAAACAATGTCAACTCTATCCCCACCATATCTGATAACTAGAAAGGTCTTTCATTTAATGTTTTAATATCATTAAATCATTAAAAAATGTTAAATCATTCTTAAAAAAATGAATGCAGTTTGTGAGTAGGGGAAAGTATGATGTACCCATTATTCAAAATATATAAAATAAGAAAAATTTCCTCCAATTTCAGATCTTTCACATTCAAGACCCCCACCCCCAAATATCCACAAACTACTACTTACCTGTTATATTCCTGGGAGTGGATTCCAATAACCTTTGCTCCCACATGATTTTACTCAAGAAGGAAATAATCTACATTTATATATTTAGGTTAAGAAATATATATTAAAGTATCATAAAATATTATATATGTGAATTTGGAGTTTACATATCTAATAAAACACAGATATCTTTACCTCCTTCCTTTTTAAACTCAAAACAATAAAATCCCCACCCCCCCATGGGCGACATGGCTCCTTTCTTCCTGTGCCTTCAGACTCAAGAAAGAAAAAAGCAAAGTATGAATATAAATTGAAATAGCCAAAGCTATAAAACAAATGGACTGTGAAACTCTGGGGCATAGGACGGCTACATGAAAGAGATTAGAGGTGCCTACAAAATTTATAGTTAAAAACTGCCTCATCTAAAGGCTTGCAGATCAACTGCCAATCAAAGACAAGAATTCTAGTTTTAAAGCAGTTTTCAATCAATCTAGTTTTAGAGCACAGTTTTATTAAACATGTCACTTCTCATTAGAGACTTGTCTCACATAATGACTGTGAGGTAGCTTTTTGCTATAATGTCTCTTGAAAAGTAATACCACTCTTGGACAATGACTACTCTCTCCTTTTCTGCATTAAAACTTAAAAAAAAAAATCAAAGACATACTCAAAATATAACAAAAGAAGTGGTATTTATTAGACACACTCGTTGTTTTACTCAATACAATCACTTCTATTCAGAGAATATGATAAAGAACAAATTAATAAATCGTGTACCACATTTGAATGAATCAGAAAAGTTTTGCTTTGCATATGTATATCAGGCAGGACTGAAGAGATAGTATTCTTTATGATTCCTCCATCTGTTGAGTGTGCACACTGCTTCTGTGTTTCAAAGGTGCAACTGTATTTTGTCCTTACTTTGCCCTAAAAGTATTTTTCTGTGCTATGACTAAGTTATATCTTTCCTCCTTCCTTTTTAAACTCAAAACAATAAAATCCCCACCCCCCATGGGCGACATGGCTCCTTTCTTCCTGTGCCTTCAGACTCAAGAAAGAAAAAAGCAAAGTATGAATATAAATTGGAATAGCCAAAGCTATAAAACAAATGGACTGTGAAACTCTGGGGCATAGGACGGCTACATGAAAGAGATTAGAGGTGCCTACAAAATTTATAGTTAAAAACTGCCTCATCTAAAGGCTTGCAGATCAACTGCCAATCAAAGACAAGAATTCTAGTTTTAAAGCAGTTTTCAATCAATCTAGTTTTAGAGCACAGTTTTATTAAACATGTCACTTCTCATTAGAGACTTGTCTCACATAATGACTGTGAGGTAGCTTTTTGCTATAATGTCTCTTGAAAAGTAATACCACTCTTGGACAATGACTACTCTCTCCTTTTCTGCATTAAAACTTAAAAAAAAAAATCAAAGACATACTCAAAATATAACAAAAGAAGTGGTATTTATTAGACACACTCGTTGTTTTACTCAATACAATCACTTCTATTCAGAGAATATGATAAAGAACAAATTAATAAATCGTGTACCACATTTGAATGAATCAGAAAAGTTTTGCTTTGCATATGTATATCAGGCAGGACTGAAGAGATAGTATTCTTTATGATTCCTCCATCTGTTGAGTGTGCACACTGCTTCTGTGTTTCAAAGGTGCAACTGTATTTTGTCCTTACTTTGCCCTAAAAGTATTTTTCTGTGCTATGACTAAGTTTTCATTGATTTTACTTTCCCTAAACCATGCCCTGCTCTCTTCACTTTCCATAGCTCCTTGCTGTCCACAGAATGCAGCTGAAATGAGCCAGTGTCCTCTTTCCTACTGATGTCTCTATTAGAATCCCATCCCTTTCTTTTCCAAGTCCTCAAAATGACTCCCAGGCCCTTTGTCGTATGTCCTGCACTGAGCCATTTCCCGCACTGCTCCTTCAGCATGGCATGCCCTGCCACTATGTCCACCAAGTCAAGACCCCACTCTTTTTCTAAGGCTGAGTTCGAGGACTGAGGGGTTTACAGGCCTCCCCAGCCACTCCCTCCTTTGCTTTCTTTCTGTTTGTGCCTCCAACAGCACTCACTCCTTCTGCAGACTCCTTAGGAACAGAGGCTATGTTTCATCTGAGTCCCAGTGGCTTGCCCAGGTGTGCTATAACTACTTTTAAGTGCAAGATAACCATAAACTCCCAAAGATTACCTGCCTCAAAGTCTACCACCTGACTTTCCAGCACTTTCCAAAGAATGACTTCTTTGTATTCCTCCTCCACTAGCCACCACTGACTATCAGTCTTCTTTTCCTCAATTTGCAAGTAAAATAAACCATCATTCCATTTTAGGTACAGACTATTTTTATTTACTTTCAAAGTATTCATTCTACAAACTTGTTTTCATTACATATTTTTTTAATCTCAAAATTATTTTGGTATCTCAGATAATCATAAAACACATACTTTTTTCCATTAAAATTAATGAAAATCTTTTCTGATTTAATAACATTTCACTTAGAGGTCAGGTTTTCAGGAATGAACTAAAGTCATAAAGCAAAAGTTACAATTACTAAAAATCACAGTCTGCGAAAAGGCCCTTTTAAAATGCTCATTAGCTTAGGAATAGCCGTGGCTACTTCTATAAAGTTAGAGTGCAAGACCCAGCAGCAGAGATTCAAGAGTAAGATCCCAATGGTTCCCCAATGCTAATACCACTTATTGCTCCCAAATTTGTGGTTTGCTCCTGAACTGAAATCCTAGAGTATACTATAGTAGTGAGTCTCAAAATTCAGCATGTATCATAATCACCTAAAGGGACTGTTAAAACCCATATTGTTGCACCTCACCCCCAGAGTTTCTGATTCAATCCACCTAGAGTAAGGCTCCAGAACTGGAACTTTTAACAAGTTCCCAGTTGACGCTGCTGTCGGTTCAAGAGCCACACTCTGAGAACCACCGAATTATAGTTAACAATGGACTGATGTCAATTGGATGTTAGGGGCTAGTGGTAAGCTTAGAGTAATGACTGGATAATCACAGAAAAGCAGGCAGTGGATAGAATTAGCACAAGTACCTTAGCTTCTCCTTGACTGCTTTGTGCTAACGATGTATATGGGTGGCAGAGATAGGAATGAGATGTCACTGTCTGGTCACATTACCTTTCTTAAATGTTAAAAACTATTAAAGGTGTTAAGCACATTACTTGTTTAAGGTCAGGGGTTGGGCTTGAAACTTGTTCTATTTACCACGGACTCTAGAATCTGAACAGCGTTGTGATTAAGAGCAAGGGACCTGGATTTAAACTGCTTATGTTCAAACTTTGGCTCTTCTACTGTCTTCTAAAGTGACCTTGGCAAGTTACTTAGCTTCTCTGGACCTCATTTACTTTAGGAGTTAAATGACATCACACGTATAGCACTTAGAGCAGTGACTAGCCTGTGGTAAGTGTTCAGTGCAGGTTATCTTTTATGTATTATTGTAAGATAAAATCTCATTGTCCTCAGCTTAGCATTTAGGATCCTCCAACCTGCTTTTTGAACCTTCTCTTTCACAGTATTTTCTTGTCAGGTCCTTCTCTTTAGCTATGTTCCTTTCCAAACCATCTCACATTGAGCTCTTTTGCTTTCTAACCACCTCTCCTCTACATGCATCAGTCTCCTCCTTCTTTGACTACTTAAGTTTTACCCATTCTCCAAAGCTACGCTTAAAATTCACTTTTGATATAAAATTTTCCCTAACCACTTCAGCCCCCAACATTCTTTCTCTCCAAGGAAAATCCAAACCACAATTTGTAGCAATCATTTGGTGCTTGGCACATTCTTCCTGTTAGTTTTCTTTTTATGAGTTTGCCTCAACTACTAAAAGCTCTCTGAAGGTGGAAAGGACATTTTTTTTTTTTAATGAGAAAAGAAAATGTATCGCAGTGGCTTTTGAATTAGAAAGATCTGGGTTTAACACCTGGTTCTGCCACTGTGAAATTCAGAAATGTTATTTAGCTTCTTTGACTCTCACTTTCCCACTTGTAAAATAGGAATAACATCTCCTATATCTCATAGGACTGTTGTGAAATAGATTCCAGGATGTTATAAGCACTCTTTTATTTCTTCATAATCCTTGTAGCCCTCAGCAGAGCAATTAGCATTAAGAAGTTCCCCAAATCTAAAGCATTAGCTTAAGTCTATTAATATTGTCTTGATACTTCTCCTTTCTAAAAAAGAAAGAGAGATATAGTAAAGGCTATTTTTGTAATTGTACTGGTAGGATGGTTTGCCCCATTGGGTAAAGAAGTTTTTTCATACAAGTAATAGAAATCACGTGTCTTCATATAAAGTTTTTCTCAAGAGTTTAAATTAATTAAATATTTATGTTCTTAAAATGTAAAATGAATCAAACTATTAAAGAAAATAGAAAAACATTCATAATTATCCTAGCTAGTATATTTTATATGCAGTGAACAGAGAAGTTTATCCTTGGTCAATGTGCTTGATTATCAGTAACAGATATACTACTTTAACATACAGTTACAATCATCGTGTGTATGTAATTTTGTTTTCTGACTTTTAAATTTAATTTTTAATTTGATTATAAGTATTTTTCCACATTGCTACAGTCTTTATAAACATAATTTTAACTGAATGAAATATTAAATATGACTCCTGTTCTCAATAAGTCTCTAGCATAAAATATAGAGAGACCAGAAAGAACAGTGAACTTAGTATCAGAAGGAATGACTTCATAATTTTAGTAATTATTGTAATATTATTTGCTTATGTGCTTTACAGTTTACAAAAAAATTTTATATTTGTTCCTTAAATCTAAAAAGTGCTTAATGAACACTTGATATATGATTCTTTAATTGCCTAAGGACACTTAGCTAAGAAGCAGAAGGCCAGGACTCAATCCAGATCATGTGACTCTAGTGTCTTTTCCACTGTAAGTTAATGATCATGCCATCGCTGTTTCTCATTTATTAACTGTGATCTTGAATATGTCGCTTTATTAGGCCTCTTTTTTCATCTATACCATGCATCGAACCTCTCCAGGGCAACCTTCTTCCACCTCCAGAATGGACAGCTTTTTACTATGAATCTGTAAAACTAAGATCAGCTCTGGCTATAGGTGTGAAACAAGTAAACCATGCTATGAAGCATATGTGAGCATTCAAATGATCTATCATGACATATATGTACTGTCTTAAAAGATGACTTCTAAAAATATTTAAAAATTAAAAGTCAAGTTTTATACATAAAGAAAATGTCTTTGCTTAAAACACAGACATCATAGTCTACCAGTCTGGCAATCCAAAAGAGGTTAGAATACACTTCTGAAACAAGTTTCTCTCTAGAATGTGTACAGATTGGTGCCAGTTCACAAACTGTGACTATATTGAGATAGGTACATGAGTTGAGACAGGTATAAAAACTGAGAGTATGCATTTGGAAACCTTTATAGTAACTGGACTTTGCTGTGACGTCCAAAGATATGATTATTTCTTCTAATGATTCATTTAAATTGTATTTTACAAAGGTACTGGTCTACTACAAATTAGGAAAAAATAAGCAAACAAAACTTGGTCCTTCATCACAGATAGTTTGAGAAGCACTGTTCTAGACCATGCATTTTATCCTGTGTAAGTTTTCTTCAACTATATAATCAAGGTAGTAAAATGAACTCAGATCTCAGAGTAATGAGGAAATAACATAAACTTCATAAACAAGCTTATGTAACTTAGTTTAATTGTTAGGCATTGTGGTGAAAACTGACAGCTGTCTACCAAAATCCATTTTCTTCTTATATAGTAATGGCACTGTGGCAAGGCCCAAGGCTGCCTAGCTACGCCACATTCCTCAGCTGTTCTCCACGGCCATGTGACTGAGCTCTTGCCAATGATGTGTGTGTGTGGACATACTGTATTCCATTTTCAGGTTTGGGCCTTTAAGACAGTGGGCATGCCTTCTTTACTTTCTTGACCCCTTCTGCAGCCCAGAACTTGGAAATGGCAGTCCAGTACAGGCCAGGACAATGCTAAGATGGTGAAGTTTGACTTGACATCTTGGAAAGAAATGGGGCCACCGAATAAATTTATGGAACAGAGGCACCCGCCAGCCTGGTTGATCACCTCAGAACTGTTACTTGAAAAGGTAATACACCTTTACATTCCTTAAGTCACTTTTATCTTGGGGTCCCTTTAGTGCTACAACTTAGCTTTAAATTTAAATGGACTATATCTATGAAATATGACGTCTCATTGATGCCCTCTACAGAACCTCTTGTATCATCATTCCGTAAGTAACAAAAATTATATTTCACCTCAATGACTAAGCAATTACCCTCTATATGTAATATCAAGAGTTACACCAATTTGGTCTGGTTGTGCCATGGATGGTGAGCATTTTCATTTTTTTCATCTAGTCATTCTTTAATCAAGAATTCACCAAGCATCTATTTTATAAATCCAAGACAATGTCCTTGGTACTGGGGAGATAATGGCAAACTTCTAAGGAACTTAAAATCGAGTGGGGGAGAATTACAAAGGCACATCAGCAATGGATTAATGTGATAAGTGCTCTGATAGATCTAAACTAGTTTCTCAGCCTCTGTATTACTGACATTTTGGACTAGACAATTCTTTGTTATAAGAAGCTGTTCTGTGTACTATAGGATATTTAATAGCATCCCTGACCACCACCTACTAAATGCCACCAACCACCCTCCAACCACTACCACCATCCAGTCATAGAAATCAAAAATGTCTCCAGAAATTGCCAAATGTCTCCTGGAAAGCAAAATTGCCCTCCACTAGAACTAGTGATTTTAGTGTAAAAAGCTATGATAATACAAATCCAAGGCACCTAATCCAATCTCACGGGAGGGAAACGGATCAATTCAAGGAAACACTTCCTAAGGAAGTGGCATCTAAGATGACACCAGAAACATACATGTTTAATTTCCATTTGGTCATTTAACAAATATTTGAGTGTCTGATATATTCAAGACATTGTGCTTCATGGCAGTGAACAAAACAGACATGATTCCGTTATGTGTTTTGAGAATCATAGTCTAGATAATAAACAAGTGAAAAACATGTAATTAAAATGTTACTAAATGTTATAAGGGAAATGAACAGGATGCTATGATAGAAAATAACTAGAAAGGATCAACTTTAGATAGAGCGAAGCCAAGTTTTGATGGTGAAAAGCTGCTGAATGTGCAGAGTAGAAGAAAGAGTATGGCAGGCAGAGCCTGGTGTGCTTAAGGTCTTTAAAGCCAGTATGAGTGATGTTAATAGCAGAGATATAAGCTGGGACCAGATCATGTGAAGTTTTACAGGCCATGATAAGGAGGCTTGGCTTCAAATGCTATGAAAAGTCACTAAAGGAGCTTAAGCAAAGGAGAAGTACAACTCAATTAAAATTTTGAAAAAATCACACTGGAAACGGATTGGAGGGGAACAAATACAGCTTCAACTAGAGTGGTAGCAGTGTAGAGGGAGACAGGTAGATGGCTTTGATATGTATTTTTGAGGAAAAATGGACAGTACTTGCTATTTGCGAGAGAGGGGTTTCTGACTTAAGCAGTGTAGTGCCATTTATTGAGAATGGGATGACTGGAGGAAGAACAGTTTTGGGGGGAAATTCTGTATGGACACATTAAGTTTGAAATGTCTAGAAAGATGTCAAGTAAGAAGCTGAGTGTGTATGGCTGGAGCCCTAAGCAACCATCAGCGCTACGCCTGATGATATATATGAGTAAAGGCATTTCAAGCTGCAAGAATGGATGAGATCACCTAGAGAAAAATATACAGAAAAAAGGAGAACTACCATAGAACCCTGAAAAATGCCAACACTTAGAGGCTGGGGGAAGCAGAAGCTGATAAAAAAATTAAGAGGTATCAGTTAGAGAGGCCAGAGGAATTCTAGGAGTGTGATGTTCTGGAAGATAAGACAGGAATATATTTTATGAAGGGACTAATCAACTGTTTCAAATGCTGATGAACTATCAAGTAGCATAAGTATCTGGCAATGCTAGATCACCAATGTCCTTGATAAAAGCAGTTTCCTGAGAGTATCTGGGAGGTGACAAAGAGAGAAGTACATACCTTAAGGCATGTGGTTATAAGGGAAGCAGAGAAAAGGGATAGTAACAAGAAAGAATAAGGTCAAGAGAGGCTGTTTTTCTTTTCTTTTTAAAGAGAGGATGTACTAGTTCATGTCTGTATAATGAGGGGAATGAAGAGTTTGGAATTAACCCAGAGGGAAATGCGGAACTTACTGCAAGGTATTAAGCAGGGGAATAACATTAGATTTGTGCTTTGGAAAAATCACTAATGGTAATATGGAAAATGGACAAGAGAGGAGACAGGACAGAACCAGTTAAGAATTCTGGTGAGAAATGATCGAGGTCTAAACTAAGGCAAAGAAAGCTAAAAGATTTTAAGGAAGTGGAACTGACTGAATGGTTGATAGAATGATTAGATGTGTAGGGTAGAACAAAGAGGAGACAAGACGCCTCTTAAGTTACTAACCTAGACAACTTGGTTGATGGTATTATCATTCATTCATGAGAGAGGGGCCTTATTTCCTAAAGTTTGCAGCAAAAGGAAAATGTTATTGCCTGGTAGACGTTTCTAATTCTTCCCAAATAGACACCTCAAATGAAGTACATCCAAACTCATTAACTAGGAAGGGGTCAGATCCCCATAACTCACCTTTCTAAAACTCATATTCAACTACTTATTGTCACAATATCCTTTATCCAAGTAAAAAAACCTACTCTCTACTGCCTGTGTGAACCTATGTACCATTTTTCATGTTATTTCCTGTACTTAGAATGTCTTCTCAAACCCCAAACTTCCCAAATCATTTTTATCTTCAAAGCAAATGTCATCCTTGCCATTTCCCAGCAGGAAGTAACCTCTTCCACCTCTAAATCCCAAGTACTTAATCTCTATCACTTTTATAGCTCTTAATACATCTGACCTTGAATTATATTTACGGAGACTTCTTATCTCTCTCATCAGCTTTGGCGGGTGGGGGGAGTTGTCTGACATATTTCTTTTCCACGGGTACAAAGATGCTGTCCAATATGTTGAATACTTACACACATACATACTAAGTGTGATATCTTTAAAGCACTGCGTGCTAGAGAAAGTATTATGTCCAGACATTCACTAGGTCACTACAACGCTGGATTTAATTCCCGGGTGCTGCTTATTTAGTTGTATGACTTTGAATAAATTGGTCAACTTTCATTTCTTTATCTGGGTAAGGTAGTACCTACTTTCTAGGCTTGCTGGGAAAATTAAATGAGATAGTGTATATGTACTGCCCTAGATGTTATTGAACATTATAATTACAATGTATGTGCTTACATATAATATTATCATACACTTTAGTAAGAGGCTATGTGGTATAAAAGAGTATATGAGTTGCAGAGTCAGACAGACTTCACTTTGCTATTTATTACCTGTGAGATCTGGGTAAGTTATTTGGTTTTCTGAGCTTCAGTTTCATTATGTATAAAATGAGGATAATATCCTCTGTATTACAGTATTGTTTTATTAAATAAGATGATGGTACACAGTTAGAGCTAAAATTATACATTTCCAAGAATAAGACCTATAATTAAAGATCTCAGCCAACAGCAGTATCTTGAAGGAGGCTTGTTTTTCTGATTGAAATAATAAGCCTACATGTAGATTTGACATCTAGCATTCTCTCCAACATCACTGCTTATCAAAACGATTTAGTTCGAATCTGAGGCACCAAAAAAAAAAAAAGATTTAACGAGCTTAGGTTTTCAAAAGTTTTTACTACTAGTCAGTGAAATTCAGGTAAAGATTCACAGATTAATTTAGAATAAAACTAGACCAACGACTGAATAACCAAATCAAAATGAAACAACAGTGAACAGAGAAAGTGAACATTGCAAAAGACAAGGACTAATGTCTGTTTTATTTATAAGAAACAGGAAAATGCAATAACTTTCCAGTTCAAGCTGGAAAGAGAGGCAGGTTATACACACAGCACAGGCACTGAATTCAACTTGGCAGTAACCCTAGGATAACTAAAGGCCAGAAAGAGCTTAAGAGCCAAACAAAATGAGTATAACTTCCAGAATAAGAATGTTAAAGAGTTAGAAGGGGCTATAGTGACTGTGTGTGTGTGTGTGTGTGTGTGTGTGTGTGTGTGTGTGTGAATAAGCACTAGCAGTGTAAAAGGTTCTATAAAAAACAGGTTTTGTGGGAGAATAGGTCTGGGAAACTCATAAGGCTTATTAAAATAGTAAAGAGTCTCAGATGTACTAAAAAAAATTGTTTAATTTTTAAAAACTTCTCTTTCCTTTATTTGACCACAGAATCTTAAAAAAAATAATAATACATAACATACTCAAGACTAGGGGATATTTCTTAAATTTTACAGATATGAAAACTGACTCCCAGAGAAGCTAAATGGTTTGCTTAAGGTAGCACAAAAAGCTACAATGGGAAAGGGGACTCAGATTCTTATTTAACTCAGTCCTACTCTCTTTTCATTCTGCTGGTAACTGGTGATGTATAAGAAATAAGGCAAAAATGGGTACTCCAACATTAAAAGCAATTCAGCATTAAGCTGGGTCTGTGAAAGGAATTATTGAGGACCGATTATTTTTCTCCTTAAATAAACGAAGTCATTAAACATGGTTCTACTTATTATTTTTTTTAATGTTTCTGTTCTTCTATTGTAGTGGTAGTGAAATACCTATCTTTACAGTATGCCACTTCCTCTTTAATAAGAATGGCCTTTCCCCCTCCTTTTTTGCCCATTATGTCTACAATGTTAGCTACATGTTTGATTTATGCTCTCGCTCCATCAACCAGTACTCCTATAGTGATGGGATAGAACCCTGGTCTTAAAATAGACTATGCACATTCAACTGGGAGATGTGGCACAGCGCCAGGGATACTTAAAGTCACAGGACAATCCTGGTGCATCCTCTTTAACCACTATTTTACCAAAAGATTCACTGGGGGTGGGACTGGGGAAGAACTTCTACATGAAAATAAACAAAGGCAGTACAAATCACAATACAAAAAGTCACAAAATTTTTTAAGATAAAAAGATCAGATATCAGAAGAATGGTAGTTAAGGCAGGATCCTTTGGATGATGCCTCCCTGGTCTCACAAGGTTATGCCTACACTGTCCTCTGATGGATGTCACTGGATAAATATTCCACAGGGATCTAATTTTAGTTCTTAACTGAAGCTGAAGGTCAGTCACCTAAATCTGATAGTTCTAAACTTTTGCCCTCTGTGCATGCACATTTGAGTGTGTATGTGTGTGCACACACACACGACAAAGACATAGAGGTATTAAATTCTAAAATAAGCTTACTATAATTAACAGTGAGAACAATGTTGTCAGTCCCACAAGACAGACCTATTAAAAAACTGTATTTTATAAAAATATTAAAGTTAATGGCTTACTGCCAGAATTCTAAAATGGGCTTTTAATAAAAGAGAGTGAGGATTTTGGGGGTCAAATTTGTAATTTCCTTATAAAAAGCTAAAGATGAGATTTTCTAAATGAATACTCATGTAGCTGGGTCCAGAGAGATTTAGTTTAATAGTATATCTTACGCTTTGGGGTTTTTCTACTTGTAGTAGGGAGACAACGGTAATTCTCACTTTTTATTAAATAGATACTCTTTGTCAAGGAGGTTTGATCTCACTTCCTAAATTTCACCTCTAGCTTCCCTTCTTACGCATATCCGTCTTTAATAATATAGTCCTTCTGGCTATGTTCTATATCATGGTGATCTTGCCAAAAAGACTGAAAAGACAGTTCAGAGTAACAACAATTATGTAAGTTTCAATAAAGTTTCCTTGCTAATTAGCAATCCTGAGAAAGACTTGTTGCATCATTAAGAATTCATTAACAGATGGGAAAGACAACTTGGGTATAAACAAAAGCTTACAAAACCAATCACCTGCCTTTCTTTTCTTGACTGAGGGCAGAAATGGGTATGTCAAAACTTTTTATTTTTCTTCAAATACAATACCAGCTAACTACGCTTCTTATCACTGAAGTAGGAGTCTTTATTTTTCAGAAAGCCCTTTTCTGCACTACCTATGTAAAATATATTTTAGCATTTTAAGATAATATAATGGCAAATATATAGGTATACATAATTTGTTTCATATCAGAATTTACCAAAGAAAAGATTATCTCATTTAATCTTTAGTGAGTTCTTAGCACAAGCTATAGTTTGATTATATAGTATATTAACAAGGCTGAAAAATAGGTGCTCTGTCACAACAGATACCTTGTATCTTGATGGCTGATATAGACCCTGGTCCCATTGATTTCTACAGTCCCTTTGCCTTTTTGCTTTTTCAGTCTATCAAAGTCTTTCCTATATAGTCTTTTTGGAATTTTCTTACTTTGTCTTCAATGCCACCTACTCCACAACACTTAACTATTTACTCTGAACTAGTTATTCTAGTTCAGAATCCCTTGCTTTGAGCTCTAGCAGCCCAGGGGCAGGTATAGAAGATAGTCTGGGCCTCTGATTGTAAAGGACTAAATGTCTGTGTCCTTCCTAAACTAGTATGTTGAGGGCCTAACCCCCAATGTGATGGTATTTGGAGATGGGAGCTTTGAGAAGTAATTAGGGTTAGATGAGATCATGACAGTGTAACCCTGGTCCAATGGGATTAGTGCCCTTATAAGAAGAGACACTGGAGAGCTAGCTTGTTCATGCTTTCCCCCACCCTCTCTGCACAAAGAAGAGGTCATATAAGCACATGGTGAGATGATGGCTACCTATAAACCGAGAAGAAGCCTCAGAATGAACCTTGCCAATACCCTGACTTTGGACTTTCCAGCCTCCAAAACTATGATAAATAAATGTATGTTGTTTAAGCCACCCAGTATTTTGTTATGGTAGTCTAAGCAGACTAAGATAGCCAGGAATAGAAACAAAAGAAAGGTTAAGCTGTCTCAACGAAACAGTTGTGAGATTTTAGAGGTCTTCAAAGGCACGGTAACATACTAATGGTATAGCAGAAAAGGCAGAGAAATAGATTATTTGGGTTCTTTCCAGTCCCTAATTCTACTGTTTTCTGAACTTGGATCTGGACTGATTTACTTAATCTATTTGAAGCTAAATTTTCTCATGTGTAAGAAATATATCTATTTCACGGGGTTACTGTAATTATTTAATATAGATAGCATCTGAGAGAACATATTGTAAGGTGTAAGGCATCTTATGTACTACTCACTGGGAAATAGTATAATTAAAGTAAAGAAAGCACTTGTGTTCAAACACCAGCTCTGCCCCTTGTGGCTATATGATTTTGGGCAATTTCTTGAAAACAGTTGTGCCTCATTTCCTCATCTCTAAAAATAGAGGTAGCATCTAGGGCTTATAAATATTAAATGAGATGATATGTTAAAAAAAATCTCTAGCATAGTGCTTGGCGTAGAATAGAGACTAATGTACATTACATCATAAAGATGGCCAGATGGACAAACAGATCAAGAAATATTTACAGGCATACTCTACACAGGCATAATATGGCTAGGAAGTTTTTATCTGTATTTACCTTTTAATAGCAAAACCACTTAAAAAGGGAAAGTGTTGATGTTGCAATTTGATATTAATTTTATGGATTCTATAGTGTCCATTTAGAACTATAGTGTCCATTACTGACCCCCGGGTACATAGCCCCGATATAAGCACACGACTCAAAATGCTCCCAATTTAAAAGTTCAAGAACATGCAAATTATTCAAGAGAAGTAAATTCTAACCAAATAATGAGAAGTCTATTTTGGGTTGAGAAGCTATAAAAGCACATGACTCAAGTTATTTATAATATTAGGGAGGTTGAACACATATTAAAATGAATGAGCAATATAAATGTACAGCAACTTAAACTGTGTATTAAAAGACTGAAAGAATAAACTACAGGGAATTTAGCCAGAGAAAGCTTGATAAATTTAAGTGTTGGGCAATAAGTGGGAAAAAAAAGAGATGGAGTGGCAGAAAGGAAGTAGGCAGATAAGCAAAATGGTGGACAAAGGCAGAGGCAGAGTAGGATATGGGCAAAGTAGGAGGATCAACCAAAGCAGATTTAGAGTTCATATAAAAGCTTTCTAACAATTAAAGCTATTCAACAGCAGAGTAGCTACTGTGAGCTTCCCATTACTGAAAGTATTCAGCCACAGTGTGATGACCCCTGGTGTGACATATCTTAGAAAGAACCTCTGTGCTGGAAGATATTCTGGTCCATTACTACACTGTGAATTTCCCACGGAGAAGCCCTGCAAAGATGATCATTGAAGGCCGAAAAGGAGACAGAAGACTTGGTTTGAATCCTAGCAATTCTACTCATTAATTGTGACCTCCGGCAAGTCAACTTGTCAGATTTTCATCTATAAATGGGGAAGTTGGGAACACTGGGAATGTCTAATCAGCCAACAACTCTTTCAGGTCTCTAAGTGTTTTTAATTAGTCAAAGATGTACAAGTTTTTCACGTTCCTTAATACATGATCAAACTTTGTAAGGAAGGGCTAACTGCTGAGAAAAATAAACTATACTTTCAGCCAAAAATATATCTGAGGAATCTAAAAAAAAAAAAAGAGAGAGAGACTTCAACATGTCTAACTCCTATAGATCAAGCATGATACTGTTTTTGGGGAGAGCTGACACTCATATTCTCGCTAGTTATCCTAGCCAGTCACTTACACTGCAAAAGCACGTTCTTCTGTTTCCTATCAATGCTGATAATTAGTTCAATGTCAAAGCTGTGTTTATGCTCCATATCAAGTCTCAAATTTTGGATGCCTAAAGTCGGAAAATGAATAGAATTGATTCATATGCTATACAACAGATGAATTCAATTACTGAATGGTAGTGTGGTATACACTGGATGCTGAACCAGATCAGACTGCCTAGGCTTGAATCACGGCTTCCCACTATACTAGTTTAGGAAGTACAGCACCTCCTTGAATAATATCATTTTATTATGTTGATGAGAAGCTGAGATGCCATAGGAACTTGTCTTATTTATATCAATGAGCCTATAGTAAAACTGGTTTTGATACATGTGGATTGTCTTTACACTTTCTTGAGAGTGCCTTTGAACCACAAAGTCAACTTTGATGCAGTCCAATTTATCTATTTTTTCTTTTGTTGCTTGTGCTTTTGGTGTCATATTTAAGAATCCAATGCCAAATCTCAAGCCATGAAGACTTATCCTTACGTTTTCGTCTAAGAGTCTTATGGTTTTAGCTTCACATTTAGGTTTGATTCATTGCGAGTTAATTTTTATATATGATGTGAGGTAAAGGTGCAGCTGCATTCTTTTACATGTGGATATAAAAGACCACTTGTTAAAAGACTATTCTTTCCCCAATGAATGGTCTTGTCATCCTTGTCAAAAATTAGTTGACCATAGACACATAAGTTTATTTCTGGACTCTCAATACTATTCTATTGAACACAAACACTCATACAATTTATCTATCTTTATGACAGTACTACAGTCTTGATTATTGTTCCTTTGTAGTAAGTTTTGCAACTGAGAATTCTGAGTCCCCCAAGTTTGTTATTTTCAAGACTGTTTTGGCTATTCTGCATCCCTTGCAATTCCATATGAATCCCAACATTGGCTTTTCAATTTCTACAAAGACGCTACTTAGGATTCTAAAAGGTATTGCACTGAATTAGCAGATCAATGTGAGAAGTACAGGCATCTTAGCAACAATAAATCTCCCAATCCATAAACATAAAATCTTTTTCCATTTATTAAGATTATCTTGGGGGTGGCTCCATAGTGTAGTGGTTAGCACATCTGCTTTACACACAGAAGGTCCTGGGTTCGTGCTCCAGGTGGAGCCATGGACCATAACCCGAGTGCACCAGGCCCCAGCTGCACCAGGCCCCCTGAGTGCACCTGCTTTCAAGGTTTTCTCCTTGTCTTTGGCTTTCAGCATTTTTACTATGCTGCATCCACTTTTGCATCTCTTTGAATACTGAGTTTCCTGGATGTGTAGGTTGTTTCCCAGTAAATCTGGCAAGCTTTAAGACGTTATTTCTTCAAATATTTTTTTTCTTCTCCTTTTGCTCTCTCCTCTCCTCTGGTTCTCTCATTATGCATATGTTGGTACATCAATGTTGCCTCACAATTCTCTGAGACTTTCTTCATTTTTTCTTTATTCTTTTTTCTCTGTTCTTCACCTTGTATACTCTCTATTGATCTTCAAGTTTGCTTATTCTTTCTTCTGCTAGTTCCAACCTAGTGTTGAGCCCCGTTAGTGAATTTCTATTTCAGTTACTGTACTTCACTGTACATTTTAATGCCAAAATTTCCATTTGGTTCTTCTTCATTTTCTTTTTAATATCTATGTTTGTATTGATATTCTCCATTTGATGTGATATTTCATCAAACCCTGGATTACTTCTTTAATTTTGTTTTCCTTTAGTTCTATGACTATATTTAAATTGGCTTCTTTGAAGTCTTTGTCTATTAAATCCAACATCTGGTCATTCTCTCAGGCAGTTTCCTTTGCCTGCTCCCCCTCACCTCCCAGTGTATAGGTCATTCTTTCCTGTTTCTTTGCATGTCTCATTTTTTTTTTTTTTTTGGAATTGGACATTTTAGATAATATATTGTAGTAACACTGGGTAATGTCCCTACCCTCCAAGACTTGCTATTGGTGTTTATTTGCTCAGTAACTGGCTGAATTATTTTAGTGAAGCATATTCTGCCCCGCCCTCTCTGCAAGGGGCTCACCCTTGGGTAGGCCTACAGTCATCCTGGGATGACAGTGACTTTAGCAAGCCCCTCCTCTTTGACTAACTCTCTCTGACCACAACCTGCTGTTAAGAGCCACTAACTGCCGGATGATTGATCTACTGTCTTCAACAATATCCTGGGGCATAAATAGCTCCACAAACTGAAAGTCTATTAGGGTTCCTATGAGGGGATAGTTCCTGAGATCAGTATTTAAGATTTGTTCTAACCACAAGACGGTTCCTCCAAGCTATCTCTTTCGCCCTTTCTCTCTAGCAAACTAGCCAGCCTTTTGATTACCTGTATCTCCAATGAATCTGTCACTCTCTTTCCAACTGCCTTTTACCACGACCTGCACCCTCAAGTGATGAACTTCACACTCTGTTGCCAATAAAGTTGGTTCCTTTGGGGAGAGATTCAGAGCTGTATTATAAGGTCTGTCTGCTTCTCTGGGGAAAGTTTTGGAACCCTGATTCTGATGCTGTAGGCAGAGACTATGGCATACTTCTCATTGAGTAACCCCCTTTGAGAAAACAATCGGAGGGGATGGGGGAGCAGCAGCCCCAGATCTCCTCAGCTTGTTTCTCCCAGGGTGGAACCTGTGTCCCACCAGCAAGGGACAAGGGCAACTGGTGCCCCATTATTCTCAATGGTAACACACCCAAGGTAGAGCCTCTGTCCCATGAGTGGAGAGCTGGATAAAGGGAAGGAGACCGCTCCTCTCAGCTGCACTCACTCAGAATTTAGTCTCAGCAACAGAGGCAGATTAGCTGAGGCAGGATAAAGAATGCTAAAGCTACCCCCAGTCTCTTCAGGGAAGAAAGCCCTCCCACTCTGAGCTGATGGAGAAGGGAGCTCTGTGTTATCTGCTGCATTAATTTCTGTATTAGTTTGGACAAGGGTTTCCATCTCTCCCAGCTGAGAGGGAGGGAGGAAGCAGTTCTTAGTTCAAATACTACAAACTTTCACTTTTCTTACTGAGTTTCAGTAGATTTTCTTAAATAAGTTTTTCTTCATTGACTATATGCTCTTAAGACCACTTCCAGAGACTTTAAATGTTTTTTTTTTTTTTAAAATAATTTTCACCAGTTTCACTGGAGAGCAGATCCATAGAGCTCCTCACACTGTCATGGCTGGAAGTGGAAGTTCTTGACGAATTTTTTTGTATGAGTAAATGGATCTGAAACTCTAAAGTACAAAGCAGGAAAACTATTCTTGTCATTTCCACACAGAAATCCAAAAAGTGATCCAAAGATCATGTATGGGCTATCACATGTATGGCTT
>NW_006437736.1:3911920-3936900 GCF_000325575.1 Pteropus alecto
AGAGCTATTCTGTTCTTTCTCCCTACATTTAGTCCTTCAATACCTTAAAATGGAGTCTGAAATGAAGTTTAAATTGTTTTATTTTGAACTACTGTGAGGCATTCATCCTGGCCTTTGATACAGTTCAGCCTTTCTAGTCAGGATTTATGCCAGATCCCAGCTGGATGGGAACTTTAAAAAAGCTGGATGGGAACTTTAAAAAGTAAAAGGTATAGAATGCTTTTGGGAGTGAGTGAGTGAGTGAGTGAGTGAGTGAGTGAGTGTGTGTGTGTGTGTGTGTGTGTATGTGTAAGAGATCAAGATATTAAAAATGATTATCTTTAAAGTTACTGGTTTCTAAATGAGAACTGTAGTTGCGCCATGTATCAAAGTATTCCCTAATGTAAAGACATCAAATAAAATTTGAATCAAATTTGCAAGGCATACGAAGCTCAAGATATTAAAAATGATTATCTTTAAAGTTACTGGTTTCTAAATGAGAACTATAGTTGCGCCATGTATCAAAGTATTCCCTAATGTAAAGACATCAAATAAAATTTGAATCAAATTTGCAAGGCATACGAAGCTCATTTGTTTTATTGAAAATTGGCATTTAACAATTTTTCAAATTACTAAAATAAGTGAAAGGGCCTTTAGAACAAACATCCATGCCTCAAGTTATTCCTAAGCATGGCTCCACAGTGTAAGATTGACATTTCTATGCTGTCACATTTTCCTTGGGGAAATTTAATATGAAAATTTACCCATTCATTTTCTACAGTCCACGATGGCAATCCTCCATATGCACCTGTAGCTGAGAAAGTGCCAAACCAAACACCATAGGCAAATAGCCAATTAGGAAATAAAACCTAACACAGGACCTGGCATACAGCAATTACTGAAAAACATTTGTGGACTATAGAGATCTACTAAAATGCCAAGTCTGGGGAAAAAGTTTAAAAAAAGAAATATTTCAAATGGTTGAATGGAACTTTGTGTTCATATAATTTCACTCCATAAACTGGCTCCACAGGTAATACTATTTCTAAATCTAAAAATATCCTTTTATGTTCCTCCAAAAGGAATATGTAAGATAATCGAGAAGTTTCGATTTTAGAGAAAATAATTTTAAAAAAAGTATTGGTCTTTGCTTATAATACCTCCAATCACACTATTATAAGAATATGTAACATGTATGTTATATATTATATAATTATTATATCCTTTATCATTATCGTCTACTATAAAAGTTTAAAATACAGAAAGAAAAATACCACTCACAGCAATAAATTCAGATTTATTGAATCTGAATTTCACCATTTAGTGAATTTCTTTGTAGTTATTTGTCTTAGTACAGTTTTTATTAGCTTTACATGATTGTGATCATACTGTATGAATACTTCTGTGTCCTGCTTTTTCAGTAAACATGAGATGTGCTTGATTCTGCTATATAGTTAAGAGAATTTTAAAGTCAACACCAAACGATATGTTCAAGTCACAGGAATTCTAGCCTCCACTCACTAAGTTACCTTCATTCAACAGGTGTTTATTGTAGTTGCCTATTTTGTGCCACATGCAGTGCTGGGAGATGAAAATACAAAGAGAAGTGAGAGTTGTTATCCTCAAAGAATTCTCGACTTAGCAATTATCCTCTGCCTTCATAGAAATATGGGATTATCTATGTGAAT
Source organism: Pteropus alecto (assembly GCF_000325575.1). Classification (NCBI taxonomy): domain Eukaryota; kingdom Metazoa; phylum Chordata; class Mammalia; order Chiroptera; family Pteropodidae; genus Pteropus; species Pteropus alecto. The sequence continues at coordinate 3,913,588 of NW_006437736.1, forward strand.
TTGAAGGTAATAAAATACATGCTTGAAATTGGGCTATTTTTAACTTCATTCTTTTGAGAAAAATGGCCATACATAAAGATTTATCTCAGACAGTAACTGAAGTCCTCCACATTTGATGTAATTGTATTCTTATCTTACAGGTGAAAGAGCTACAATTCCTTTGCTCATTTTATGACATTTATTTTTCAAAATTAATTGCAGTTATGAAGTACTTGGTCTTCAGATCAGTTGTGTTTTAGAAACCAATATAAGAGCTTTCATTTCAAGATGTAAATTTTCAGATTATTCATCATACCTCCTCCCACCCTATATATTTGCATGATATATTTGTTTATGTGCTGGTAGATAATCATAGCCTACCAATTTAGATAGAGGATGTAAATCGAATGCTTCAATAAGCACAGGTGCCTAAATCCAAATCTACAATGATCCACATGTACCTAAAACTATTTGCATATATGTACAAACATTAGCAGTTGTATCTGACATGACTTTATCTGGAAAGATTTAAGCACTCCTTGTTGGTACTTCCCTTCGCTATCTTCCATTTTAAGACTAGTTGCCTAAATGGTGTCTCGAGGTATGAAACGAGATAAAACAAGGTACTGAGTCATAATTTCAAACCTTCTGAAATATACCTCAAGTGGTAATGAGTGGGAGCAGTGAAGGAGCTGCACATAATAGTCTGAAAATGTTCCCTGAGGCTCCAGCACTTACTAGTTATATGAGTATTAGCAAGTTGTCATTAATGTGATCCTCAGTTTTCTTATCAATAAAATAGGGATAGTGGCATTCTTGCCATACTTACAGTATTAGTTATTACTGTTGCAAAGCAAATCTTTGAAAAAATGCAAAACACTACATAAGTATTAGGAATTAGGTCTAAGGATCATTAATTTATAACCATTTCCTAAAAAGCTCAGTATAATTTTTATTTTTTGAAAGGCTTTGTTTCCTTACATTTATTTCTAAGTTGTCACAAAGATTTTACATAAGAAAGGTGTGTTTTTACCTTTAGTTTATAGAAAGGGGTGCTGTAGTTACTAAGGAGCTACTGAAAGAAGGCTCCAGAGACATGTTTAGGAAAGAGAAAAAGAGAACTAGGGTAGCAGAACAAATTAGACAGTAATTTGAGTTCCTCTTGTTTTCAAACTAGGTTTAATGCAGAGATATGTCTACTATTCCATGTTTCTCTACATCGAGAACTTAAAGAAACTGTCAGGATGTAGATCCTTTAGAGTAGTCCAATAGTTTTGATTTCAAAGCCTTTTTAAAGCCTTAGGCATGAAAGAGTCACTAATGGTTTTAACCCCTGGAGACTGAAATGGTTTTGTTTGCCATTGTTTTTCCATTAATGAAGATTACCTAGCTAGGTCCCTAATGACATTTGTTTGTAGCAGAACCCTCAGGAAACAGAAATCTGCACATTATAACCGAAAATAACACCAGTACAGTAGTTACTGTCTCTGACGATCTAAAAGGCAAAGACAATACTTTAAAAACGTTAGGTTTTGCAACTAACATATAGGAAATACACATGCTTTATTAATAACTGTATGGGAAAATCTTCTCCCTCAACTGAAACTTATATGGAGTGAGGGAATCTGTCTTCATGTATTTAATTTGACCAGTAAAAGTACTACTAAAATTCTAGTGTCAGATTCTCAAGGCACCATGAATCTACAGAGGTACCATGGATTCTCCCAACTAAAGAAACAGCAGCTGCCTTCCTAGCCTGAATACCTAGCAAGGGTATGTCAAAAATATGCTCTTGTTAACTCCATGCTTTTTTTTCTCTCTCTCATTAGCACATAATGGTCTGTCCCTCTCCCTTCACCACATCATAGTATTCTATTATGCAGATGTCCCCTAGTTTCTTCAAATACCCCCTACTTGCTGGACACTTGGTTGTTTCCAATCTTTGCTATCAAGTACAACGCTTCAGCAAATAACTTTCTTTACTTGGGTTCAATCTATCCACAAAAGATTTCTAAAAGTGACAATGCTTGGTCAAAGGACAAAATGCATCTATAATTTTGGTAGATACTGCCAGTTTCTGTTCCACAGGAATTGTGCTATTTTGCACTCCCACCAAATGTGTGCTTGTTTCCTGAAGGCTATTTATAAAAATACACATTCTTGGATCCCACCCCCTAAATTCTGACTCAGTAGACTAGAGGTTAGGCCTGAGCAGGCCTATCTTAAAAAAGCTCCCTCAAATGCACATTTCTGGTTGGAACCCCTGCTCTAAAAAGTAGTCTAGTCTTGTTTACACTGCTAAAATCCAAAAGAAAATCAGAGTTAAATCTTTAACCTCCAGAGTTTATACTCTATGTCACTCATTCAATAGATACTTTTTCAGTGTTCTTTATGTGCTGGGCACTCTAGATGTGGAGGACATCAATAACATTATCTGTCATTAGGGAGTTTGCAGGGTCTCACGATGAGAGCCACAGATATATAATTAAGAGACAATGTATAAGCATAGAGTTAGAGATTTACATAGAATTTTATGGGAATATTGAAAAGGGCTACTTTACTCTAACAGGCATACTAAAGGAAGCTTCTTGAAGGAGATAATCCTGGAGCTGAGTAGGATTAACCCGGTGAAAAGAGGAAGATGTATACAAGAAGAAAAAGGCATTCTAAATAGAAAACAATATAAGCAAAGGTAGAAAATAAGAAACAGAAGAGATGTATATGTGTATGTAACCGGAAACATTTCATATCGCTAGAGGATAAAATATAAGGGAGAGAAGAGCTGCATAAATAAGCAGAGATCAGGTCACTAAGCATCTAGGATGTCATGTTAAGAAGTTTGAATCTTACAGGCCAAAAAAAGTCACCCAAGGGTTTTAAAGGCTGGGAGCGACGTGGTTAGATTGTTGTTCTAGATTCATGGACAAGGGACTGGAAGGGCATATAACTGGAAAAAGAAAGAACAGTTAGGAAACTGGTGAAGTAATCCAGATGGAGGCCTGAATTAGGGCAGGGGTTAAGAAGAGAGTGGAATGAAAAAAAATCACAAGGTAAAGTAAGCGGAATGCAGACATTAGATGTTGGTATGGACGTGAACAGAAGGATGATTTCAAGGTATTATCAAACCACTACTAGGAGAGCACTAGATGTTTTTAAAGCTATTTTTCCAGCAGCAGTGATAGGTTTACACTAATTCAGTCATGCTTTCTTACCTGGTCTTGGCATTTGAGGCCAGGGATAGATAAATGGGGCTCAACACACAGACAAAACTGGTGAGCTTCTCCGTTAGCAGCATGCTCTAATCAACTAAGTAAAGCAACCATAGGCAACCCAAGAGGCAAACACAACATTGAATGATCATATCTCTGATGCACCCTCTTTAAAACTCCTCTATTGGTGAGTCTCTTGACTCCGTTTTCCTCTATGCCCATGAAGTCAGTGACCTAGACTATTGTTGACAACAAAACTGTCAGCATAGGGAAGGACATGTGGCTAAGGGGCAGCAGCATTAACAGCTGCTTTCCCAAAACTTATTCCAAAGCCAAGTTTCACAATATTAGCAAAGCACTGTGGGCAGCCTGCAGTCCTGCTTTCAAATGAAGTCGATCTCTGACAGTGAGAAGATATAGGGAGAGAGTCCCCTCTGAACCGTTCTCATTGCCTTGATTTATCCAAGTGTAATGGTCCAGTGGAGATGAAGCAGAAGGGTGTTGTGTGTAATTCATACTAAACCTGGCACATGTCTTTATTCTTTAGAGTTCCTAAAAAACAAGCTGAAGGAAAACCGAAAACTAAATAACCATCACATAAAAACAACTCCACTGTTTAGAAAGTCCATGAATGAAACACATATACACACACACGTACACAGTAACACCAAGTCTTACCTTTCTTTTATCTTCATCTGTTGGTTCAAATTTGAAAGTAGCCCTATGCTGAGGGGGGAAAAAAGGGAAACAATGTCATTTTAAATACACAGATTTTTAATTTTGGCTATGTTTAAAACTATATAATGTCTCCATAAAAAATGTTGCCTTCTCATAGCATATCTCACTATTACTATTAAAGAGATAGGCATATGAACAAATAATTTTTAGTATGAAACGTCTATAGCAGAAATACATACCAAGGAGCACAGAGTACCAAGTCACTAACTCTGCCCAGAGAAATCTGGAATGCTTTGCATGCAGTACAGAGAATTTGAACTGGACTTTGTGAGAGGAATAGTTTTCCAAGAGGCAAATGAAAGCAATATAGAAACAGAAAGGCTCAGATGTGTGAAACAGTATGATGTATTTATGAAATAAGCAGCTCTATCTTAGGGGATGTTAGGGGATGGGAGAAGAGTGAAAAAAGATGATGGAAAAGTAGATTGGAAAGAGATTTGGAAGGGCCTTCCAATGCTGCTGAGGCATTTGTACTTTCTGTTTTATATATTCAATAAGAAATCATCAGAGAATTGTAGATAGGGAAGTGATTTGATAGACTAGTATTTCAGGAAAATATTCTGTAAGAACGAGGGTTTAAATCATGGATCCATCACTTACTAGTCAGTTGAACAAGTAACAAATTCTCCATAACTGGATTTCTTATGTGAAGAGAGGGAGTACCTAGTTCACAGAACTACTGTTAGGGTTAAAACAACTAAGATATATAATGTACCATCTCAGTGCCCGGAATATAATAAACAATCAGTAAATATTAGGGTTATAATGATGGTGGTGCCAATGATATTGAAGAAAAAATAATTGGAAGAGAAGAGACTATCATGACCCTCCTAAAATGACTGGCAACACTATATTTTCCACTCTGTAGCTGTAACAGGTGATGGAGTAAGTTGACTTGTCCACTGTCAGAGAAAGAGTGATGGTACACAAAAAATAAAGCACAACATTCTCCTCTCAAGTTTTATTCAGGAGAACCAAGTGCTCTTATGAATCCTAAGCTTTCTTTAAAAAAAAAAATCTCCACCTTTCCTTTGTATTTCTCTCACTGGCCACACTAACAAACATTTATTGGCAACCCACCAGGAGTTGAGCACATGAAGTACTAAAGATATCATCATTACAGGTAGTTCTGCATTGAAGGCTTTGTAAAAGAAGCAATTTTTGAAATTAAATGAGATGAAGAAACATTGACCAAGCAGTAGTTCTGAATCTAAGAAATGGTCAGAAGGAAGACTTAGAGGTATAAGAGAAGGGCCGTTTGAGGAAGCCTAAGAGAGACGGCTTCACATATGGCTTGGACAACAATGAAAATGGATGATGTCAGGTGATAAGGGCTTGGATTTTAAAATTTATACCTGAGCTGGCAGATGGGTGACAGGAAACCAGGGGAAGACTCTGAGGGGAATGTGACTAAGTAGAGCATTCTGGAAGAATATTTTGGGCAGTAGCTTATAGACTAGATTAATGGAGAGTAAGGCTGAGGACATAAAGCTCTCTGAGATATGAGCATCAATAATCCAAGGATGATATTGCTGGCAGCAGTATAAACTGAGACAAACTTTAAAAGGGAAAGTAATTTGGCAACACATATTGGAAACCATAAAAATATTCACATGCTTTGACCCAGAACTTCTATTTCTAGTAATTTATCCTAATGAAATCATCCAGAGGAGAGACAAATTATATATGTAAGCATATTTGCTGCACTGTTCTCTAATATAGAAGAAGAAAAGAGACATCTGAATATCCAACAACAGGAGACTGATGAAATAAATTGCTGGGCATCCACCTGACAGAATATTACATTACAATGAAAAATAAAAAATGGTTAAAAAGCTCTTTACATGGAAAATTACGATGGCATCAAATGGAAAGAGTAAAACATCAAATTATATGTCCATGTCTATGATCAAAGTACCTACCTAAATATATGGATGCATTCAAAGTCTTGAGCATTAAAATGCAAATAAAAAGCAACTATATGGGGGAGGTAGAAATTCTGGTGATTTCTCTGACAAAACTCATTGCTGGAAAATTATTTTTATAATTAAAAGGGAAATTAAAAAAATAAAAAATAAGTGAATGAATGAATGAACAAGAAAAGAAAGAACAAGTTGTAAATCTGAAGGCTATAACTTGAGAATTTATAGATCTGAGGTTTAGTAAAAACAGTATTAGATAAAAGATGAAGAAGCATCAGACATCAGGCTAACCTTGTAAACTGAAGCTTAGTAAAAGTCTAATGCAAACGAGAATAAATAATTGCACTTAGAAACCAACAAAGCTTATTTTTTACCATTTTATGTGAATTCCATAAATTATCTGGAATAAATGTACCTAGTTGCCAATATAATGGTTCTTCTAAATTTTTTGGCATTTATGGTAAGGCAACAGAAATCTTGGAAAGACTCTCATTAAGTTATAAAAATATCTTTTAAACCGTTTCTGCTTAAAATTAATCTTTTAAGGTGATAATTTAGACTAGCACCAAGGACTAATTTTTCTGTTACTTTTCCTTTTCACATCCTCACCAACATTTATTTTCTGGGTTTTCTTTTTTGCATTTTATTTTATTTTATTATTAGTTTCCAGTTTTCTGTTGTTTTTTAAATGCAAGGCTGATCCTGCCATAAAACTAAAACATGGAAGAAAGAGAGAGAGACAGAGAGAGAGAGAGAAGAAAGGAAGAAAAGCTTTCGGAAGCCTTGTCTAACTAGCATGAGGGATTAATTAGAAAATATACCAGTATGTGAGGCAATACAAGTTGAATTTCGAATGTGTCAATCTAGCCAGCTCAGACCGCTAAGACTGCTTAGCTCCAAGGATCTTAGCTTCTCCATGGCTAACTTCTTTCACCCTTTAACCTTTAACTCTTATTCATCCCCCTTTCTAAGGTTGAAAGGGGAAGGAGAACTAGCATTTCTGGCTATAAATGCCTTTCTAGAACTATTAACCAAGAGTCAACTACCTCACCTTCTTCATATGCTTAATTCACAGACAAACAGGAGCAACAAGTCAAATATAAACTAAAGAGTAAAACCACTATTAAATTTAGAGACCAAGTAAGGTAGGAACAGCTCAGTGACATATAACTCATTAGGACTCCCCTCTGTAGGTTTTATATCCTATGAATAGGCTCTAAATAGATCAGGGTCAGGATTCAGACATCACTGGGTTTGAGTCCAGTCCTGCTACTTAACAAAAGCGTGACCTTGGTCAAGTTACTCAACTTTACTACCTGTCAGTGTTTCCTTATCTTTATGTACAGCACCTTTGCGCACAGCAGGTGTTCAATAAGTGGTCACTATTATTATTATTACATGGCCTATGATGTGGCCAAATACTGAACTATTAGAGAACTAGGAGTTATTTCATAGATTTCCAAAGATAATCAAATGGTACTAATACCAAGTAATTACCTGTGTGTGTGTGTGTGTTGGGCTATGTTTCACGAATAGATTACTTCTAGAACTAAACGCCAGGAACTGAAATTATATAACCTAATTTGGAAATAAGAACAAGGTATAACAAAGGAACAGATCATTAAAAATGCTCCACTGCAAAAATCTGTGAAATAACCTCAGAGTCAGAACTCAATGTGGAAAGCAAAAAGTCCTCTTACATGGCATGGGGTATTTATATATCCTACTCAAATGTGGAGGCTATATTTACAGAATCATCTCAATATCAGGTTCCTATCAATCAGGTTCTTCTAGCACATAAATGAAGACCTCAGTGCTATCAGTGTGGTTTTCCTCTCTCATGAGGACTATTCTTGGAGACCTACCTACTTGTATCTTAAATAACGTTTACCTTTCATTTGGCCATAAACTTGCCATCCTTCCAACATGGAATCCTGCTGGAGCTTGCTATGGGTAGCATATGCTTAGGTGGCCATCTCTCTGGTTATCATCATAGTTGATGACTCTAGGCCTCAGTTTCTTCACCTATTAACTGAGGGGGTTGGACCCAATTATCTCTGAGGTTCTTTCTAGTCTAAATATCCACGATTCAGGTAACTGTGATACTACTGTGCACCATGGGGCCCTTGATCAGTTTGTCGTTGATAATCATAATGATGGCAACCAAACTCTCTACTAAATCTGTTATCAGAACAGGCCCTAAAGGAGAAGGAGCTTGGACAGCCTAGACTAGAATGATACTTCCCATAATCAATAGCTCATTCTATAACCAGAGTGGAGGTGATTAGGGTCCAACAGGAGTCAAAGGAAGTAGTGTATTGGTGCTGAAACACCTTTCTCTTCTGTGCTCAGAAACGCAGAAGTGATGGGGTGAAGGCAACGTGGCCTTGCAAAGAGCCCTGGATATGGAATCTGAAGACTAGGTCTGCCACTTCTAGCTATGTGCTCTTGAGCCCGTAGATAGTCATTTGTCTTTCTGAATCTCAATTTCCTAATCCCCCAAAAGGAGAATACTTCCATCTCCCTCATAAGTTTTAATATAAGAGAATTATATGTGATGACATGTGAAAGCCGTTAGGATAATACAGAGTACATAGCAGGCACTCGATCTATGTTAACGGGTGAACTGGGAAGAGTGAAAAAGAACCACTCTTCCTCTCCTTTTTAATATTTTCCTATGCTGAGTCAACCTGTATTATGTCCTTGAGAAACAGACAAGTTTTGTTTTTTTCTGGGATAAATAGTTCTTCCTTCTCCCCAAGATAACAAGGATCAGTGAATAAAGCAAGAAAGCTGGGAAATTAGTCTCCGAAACATTCAGCAGAAATTAAATGTTGTTACCTGGAGCCAGACAGGTAACTGTTGCTCTAAATGTGGTACGAGGTATTTTGCTACCCATCAGAAAGTGCAGACGTCAAGGAAAAAGAGAAAGAATGGAGTATAATCCTTTTTTTTTTTTAAATCAGGCTATGTCAATTCAGTGGTACATGTTTAATTCCCACTTTTTTTGTTCAAAAACAGATGGGTTCTTCCTCAGTGCTAGGCACTATTCTAAGTGTTTTACACATACAACTCCTTTGATCCTGACAACAAACCTACGATGTAGGTACTATTATTGCCCGTTTCACAGATGAGGAAACTGAGACACAGCAAAGTCAAGTGACTCATACTAGGACACACGGAGGGCAAACTGAGGCAGTCCAGGCAGTCGGACTCCAGCACCCGTGCTCTGGTCACGGGACCTCTTGAGTACTTTGATCATTAGAATATAACTCACTGAGTCAATGCCTCCAGGTGTATTGTGCTCAGTGTTTGGCATTATATTTCAGTTAATTTAAGCCTCGGAATAACTTAGGTGATATTAGTCCTATTTTACAGATAAGGAAACTGAGACTCAAGCTTCAAATAACTTACGATAGTCATGAAGCTAATAATAAATGACAGATGTGAACCAATGTTTATCTGACTTCAAATTCTACCTTCTTTCCACTATTCCTTTCGACGACTGGCGTCATTAGAGAAATAAGGTAGCACAAAGAAATTCCTCTCCCAAACAATGAACCAATCGTTCTCTCTCTACATCATTCATTTCTCTTCTTGGTTAGATTCCTCAGTGCCCCATAATCACCTCTTACTCTGAACATTTCTGAAATCAATTTTTCCAGATAAGAAAAATGAAGCACACCGTATCCAGTTACTTTTTCAGGGTTTCAGACTCTGATTTAATTCCACCTTCTCATTCTTATTGCCAGACAATTGCGATCATACTTTCCGTTCCTATTCATCTGTTTCTCTCGCTTTGAGGGGCAAAGCCCCAAAGCCAACAAGAAACTAAGCTATTTTCTCTGTACTCTGGCCTTACTATAATCAGCATTAAACATGAGAGCTCTTTTCTGATAGAGACGACTGACTTGGTTTGGATCAAGTCAGAGCATTCTCAGGTTTGGCCCAAAACATCCAAGTGTTAGGGAAGATTCCCAAACACTTCAGGAATACTACCTTAAACAATGCACACTGGGTATTACAACTTTAAAAACATTCCCGTTGTGAAAGCGGAGCTGGAGATATCTAGAACTCAAGCTGACAGCAGTTGGCCAGCAGTGGAAAGTGGAAACCAACCTAGAGGGAAATCAAGGAAAGGAAGAGATAAATTGGAGGAAGCAAATCTGGAGTTCTAATTAGTTTAGCCATGAAGGGAAGGAGAAATAGTGAAGGTAATAAGGGTCAGTTGGAGGTTTTTCCTCCTCCCTTCAATTCCTCTTTATTGCTGGATATCTGGCATATAGCAAGTGCTAAATAAATACTACTTGATTCAACATAATGCCAAGGTTTCTGTTGTATTTCTTTCTTTTGAAAATCAGTTTGCAGGTGCCTCAAATCTTTTTTGGAAAACAGTTACAAATCAAGTAAAATGAATATAATCTCCACAATATGTAGACCTATGCATCAAATGAACTCCTAAATTAGGCAGATAAGCAAGAGTAAAGCACATCAGAAAGAGAAGAGGCTAATATATGAATAGAATCGAATCCATGCATTTTCCCAAAGAAAGCAGTGTAGTCTTGTAGAAACAGCAGTCAGCCTAGATTCAAATCTCAGCCACATTGCTGAATGGCTGTATAGACTTGGGCAACATTATCCTAAATTTTATCATTTGTAAAATAGAGAATACCACCGCTTTCCTCATGGAGTTGTTGGGAAGATTAAATGGAAATGAAAGTGTCTTATTTTTGGATCTTCTCCATCCACCCAGAGCAAAAATGGCATACTAGCAGTTCAATAATACAAAGTGTAGAATGTGCAGGGGTAGGCACATAGCAAACGCAGAAGGGAAAATTGTGAATGGAAGCAAATGAAAGAAAGATGTTATATCTAGGGTGAGACTTGGTGCTGGGTGTGTTTTCACAGAGGGAGTAGTCAGTCATTTCTATAAAGCAGTCTTCTAAATGGAAGAATAAAGGTGTGGTGTGCTGCCTTTTGAAGTGAGCATGTAAAATTCCTGGAAGAAAAAGTAGTGGAGAGCTAACGGTCCTAGAAGAGAGATTCAGAAAAGTGGCTGGGATTTATAACAAGATACCTTTTTAATGCAGAATCGTACATTGGAAAAAACAATAAATGATTTGAAAAGCTAGGCTGGAATCCCAGCTCACAAGTATGACCTTGGGCAAGTTACTTAACCAATTGAGACTCTCAATTGCAAAACACAGATAAAACCTCATAAGACTGTTGTCAAGATTAAATGAGATAACGGATGGGAAAGCTGTTAATGCGATACAAATAATAGGTATTTTTAGGACTTAGATTCTCCCCCCACTTATAACATAGTAATTCCATGACCTTGGCATGATTTCAGTTCTTAGTGCCTCCGTTTTCTCACCTATAAAATGGGGAGGATGACACCATCTACCCTATAAGTGCTCTGAGAATCAAGTGACACCATATATGAGACATAGCGCCTTGAAAACTGTACAGTGCTATAGGTATATAAAGAATTGCCACCGTGGCTGATATATTTTACGCATGTCACAGGCCGTGTTTGTGTACAGAAGCAAGTATTTTTATGCCATACAGGTGAGGAAGCCTCGAGTGCATTTATGCATCCAAGACTGGGGCACAGAGCACACACGAACACCTACGGATTCCGGGGGTGTGACTTGCGCGTTTGGGAGGAGGACCGTAGGACAAGCTGCTGGGCCGGAATCAGAGGAGTGGGCGCCAAAGTGGGGGCAGGGGGATGCAGGATGCATGGATCGGAAAGGCTGGGGGCACAAACACGCATGCCCAAGCCGGAAACGTTTTCGGGGGAGAGCAGTGCGCATCCCCGGAATGACGGGGGTGGGGAGAGATGCGCTGTGCAAGTCCGGAGGGCGGCCCGGGGGTGCTATACCCCTAGCCCGGGGCCAGGGCTCTTTACCTTATCGCTGTAATCCCTCAGGACCCGTTCGATAGCCCCCGCCTCGCCGGCCCGGACGATGTAGAGGGCGCGCTCCTCATCCATGGCCGCAGGTGCGGGGGAGCCGCGGCCGCTCTGCGCGCCCAAGCCGCTGCCTCCAGGTAAACGCCTCGCGCCCCCGCTCGCTCGCTCCTTCTCAGCTTCCTTCCTTCCCTCCTTCCCTCCCTCCCTCCTGCCTCTAACCCGCCAGCCTCCGCCCGGGCAGGCCCGACGTCACCGCCCCTCAACTTTCACCCCGCGACGTCACCGGTCCCCCAGCAACCGGTGCCTCGCGGCCGCCCCCGGCAAGGCCCAGGACTTGATAGAGGCTTGCCGAGCGGCCTGAGGCGGGGTCAGACCCAAGGTCCTGCTTGCTCTCCTGCCTCTCCTTCCCTCGGATTAGAGTCCAGCCTTTTAAGTGGGCTTTCACAGACAGAACTGTTCTCTCCTGACTCTCCTCTGTGAATCATTCTTCTCAGCTGACGAAAACGACCCGCTTCTGCCCCGCCCCTCTAAGAGACAGTTCGCTAAATGGACTACAGTTCCCCGCGTGCAATGGAGTCACCCCATTATTCCATCTAATTTGCTGGAGTGCCGAATGGCATGCCGGGATTCGTAGTCATCCAGCGGGAAAGACTTCCCTTCAAAGGCATGCTGGGAGCTGTGGTCCTGCGAGGGCCGGAAACGGGAGTCGGGCCGCCCCTGAGGCCAGCGGCCAGGAGACCGTTAGGGGGAGGGTTAAAGCGACGGCCCTGCCTCCTTTTTGTTCCTTACGGAGCTGACTGTCCTGTTGGAGCCTTGGCTGGTTATACTGGTTGATAGTCGCGGAAACTGGCACACTTTGGTGGGAACTGTCAAGCACTAGTTTAATGCCTTCTTTTCTCGTTTAGCGGTTTCGATCTCCGAAATTCTTTCCTTCCTTGTTTGCGGTCATGTTATGTATTGAGTTATGTATTACAGGCATGTTAACTAGATGAAAGAGGACTCGGCGATTTTCTTCCTTAATAACAATCGCTGTCGTATATCGCGCGCTGCCTGAGCTCCAGACTGTTCCGTGGTTTCCGTATAGCCTCTAATTCTCACGACACCGAGATTTTTGTAGAACCAAAGGAACTCGAATAGGTTAAGGAATTTGTTCTAAGTCATATAGCCAGTAAATGGAGAACTTGAGATTTGAATCCTAGTCTTTCCCCAAAGGCGGCTGTTCTTCAACCACCAGAAATGTAATAATACTGATACGCTGCTAATAGTAGTGGCGATGATGATGATGATGATGATGATGATGATGATGAGACGCTCACATTTCCTGAGTTTACTATGTGCAGGCATTCTGTTACTTTAGCTGTATTACTTCTGTCAATTTCTCACAAATTTAGTCAACAAACATTTGATAACCTCGGTTTTCTCATCTATAAAATGGGAAGGATGATACCATCTACCCTATAAGTGCTCTGAGAATCAAGTGAGACCATATATGAGACATTGCGCCTTGTTCGATGTAGACAGTGGGCCCAAAATGAAGTCCCTGCTCTGATCGACCTTCGTACCAGTGCTTGATCCTCTGAGTGAGATACTATTCACACTTTCAGATGAGGAAACTGAGTTTTGGAGAGATTAATTTACCAAAATTGCAGAATTTAGAAACTGAATTTGAACTCAATCTCTGTTCTTTTTGCTCTCTCAAGCTACTTGTTAGAGTGTGGATGTATTAATTCCCAGTTTTTCATTCCAAGCAACCTTTACGAGAAATCATTTTTGATGCCTCCCCTGCCTGCCTCTGCCTGTTGAGCTATGTTGAAGAGGAATTAGAGGGGACAAAAATTTGTTCATCTAATAATTATTGAGTTTATGTGTCAGATACTGCGCTAGGCTCTGGGGATTTGGAGATAAAAACAAATATGGAATCGAGCTCACAGAGCTTTTGGTCTTTCTGTGGGTTATATTTTTCATGCAGCAAACATTTCTTGAGCATATTTGTTGAGCCAGGGATTGGAGTAGATGCTGTGTCCATAATTAAACTAAGTCAGAAAGATTTTAATCTATAACTTGAAAAAGCACATTTTTTAGTAAGGTCATGGTATGGTAAGCTACATCCCTTAGGTAATAGTAATATCTTGCAATTGTTTTTAACAGTTTACAAAACATTTTAATATACGCTATCACAATGGATCCTTGAGCAAGGTATTGTTCCCACTTATATATAAGAAAACAGGCTCAGTTGGGTTAAGCAACACAAACTGGGACTCAAACTGAGAGCTGTAACATAACAGTTTTTGGGTGCTTACTCTGTGTCCAGCGCTATATTATGTGCTTTTTGAGTAACCATATATTTATTTTTGGAGCAAGGACTCCCTGACAGGATACTAACAAGCATAAAGTATCTGAGTAGAGATGTTTCTTTCAAAGAGGATCTTACACAGTGTTTGAAAGGTCTGTTTAACAGAAATAGGCTTATGTTTTTAGGCTCCAACCCTATACTTCTAAAAAGATTTTTAAAAAAATGCAAAACCACATGAATTAATGGCTTGGGAAATTGCACTTTAGTAATTTTAATTAAGCACTAATATTCTGATTTTATAAATCAAAAGGATCTTTGACTCTAATTCAAGTCATCCTTTGACCACTGACGAGACTCTGGTCCCAGAAAAATTAAGTGACTTGTCCAAAATCAATAGTTAAAAGCAGACTCTGGGACTAGAGCCTAGACTAGCTAAATCCTGGGTCACTGCATCACTTTACATCCCTTAATATTTAGTTATGTGATACTTTCAGTGACTAGAGTCTCTAGTCCAGCACTAACTCCAGTTCCTGTTGGTTCTTGGGTGGCATGATACTAAAGAATTAGGATTTAGAGACTGGGTAATCGAAGCAACAAATACTTATTCAGAATTCATTGCTCTGAAAGATAGTAATATAATAATTCTATGCATATATATGGATAGTGCTTTACTATTCTCAAAATATCTCCACATAGATTATCTGATTTAATCTTTATAATAGCTGAAAAATGCAAGGTCAGTAGGACCTTTTTATAGAGAAAAGGGAAGTTCAGGGTGCTGATTAGCTTGCTCCTAAGCAATAAGTTAGCTAATGACTGGTATAGTTAAGGGCTAGAAGTGCTCTAGGCTCTGATAACATACAGTGTTATGGACTTAGAGGTCAGGGCCAATGAAAAAGCCTGCAAATAGATACTAGTCATTTATTTTGGACTTTGATATATCCTGCTGTGGCATTTCCTCTGCCATGACAATGGGTTATTTGGAATGTGCCAAATCGAAGGTCTTTATGAAGCACCTGGTGCCAACAGCTTTTAAATACAGATCTTTCACGTGCAATATTTTTACAGATTTTCTTTAGAAAAAAAGCAGAAATTTAAAAACTAAACAGCTTGGTTTAGTTGCTACAGCTTCAGAATTGGAGTTCAGAAAATTCCACTAATTCAAGATACAACCTGTCACTTAAAAACCACCACGCCACTGTGTGCGGCTACTCTGTCAATCTCTCTTAAGCTAAGTGTTCTCAGCTATAAAATAAAGAGATTGAGCTAGATATTATCTTAGTTCTCTCTGTTCTAAAATTTTATGATTCAAAGAACAACAAAATCATATTTGAACATGCTCATTCTTTAGAAAAATTTATTAAGAGTGAGGTTGTACAAATCAATATGTATAAATCAAATATGAATACGATGTATGCAAATTATTTCTTGGGCATACCTGCAAAGATTCTGATTCACTTGATCTGTGGTGAGACCTGGGTTTAAGTGAACAATAGGGTTAAGAACCACTGGACCAATATTTTGATAGTATATTAACCACTGAACTAATTTTTTGATAAACTACCAAAGTCATGTGCATGTGACTCCTTAGTCTTTGAGAAATCAGAATGACCCATCAAGACAAAAGTTATTTTAAATTTTTTGTTTGTTTGTTTGTTTCTTCTTTTTTTTTTTATTACCAAGAATGAAGTCTCTCTTTTGTAATAAAGTTAATTATCATGACTTGTTCTTTTAACATAATTTGGTGATCATTGGAGCATGGCATTGTCTTAAGCACCATAAAAAAAAATTCAGGCAATAAGCAGATCTTTTCTACTGATAGGAAGAAACAAACTGAACATAAGTATTATGCAAATTAAAGCAAGATAAACATTGGTGAGAAGAAGAGTAATCAGAGAAGCCTTGTTGGAGGAGGTGAACTGTAGAGAATAGTGAAGAGAACGTGGAGAGCTAGCAGATAGTGGAAAATGCCATGAGAAAAGTTCAGGAGGCCAAAATTAACAAGACCCTTATTGAGAAATGATACCAACTTGGTCAAACTTTCAAGCCAGCAATGGAGATTTCTTAGAGGTCAATTTGTCAGATAAGGAAGAGTTAAAAATGAGAGACATTTCATAATCAGTGATGACTCTATGACCAGCCAATCCAACTTCAACATGTTACATTCCTGAAAATACTATCTCAGAATGCCATATGACATGAAGTTAAATAGAACTGGGAAACAGGAAAGGGTCTGTTGCCGGAAGGTGTCACGTCATTGTACACATTATTTTAATTTCTCAGGATCTCATTTATAAACTTAGAGTTGGATTAAATGACTTCAAAGTTTTTTAAAAACTCTTAAAAATTTATAACTACTCCATCCAGCCTTTCAGCACCATTATGAGGTTCCTCAATAATATTTACAGTATTCTAATTGCTAAAATTGAGCCCACGCTGTTAGTCCTTGGCAAATGTACCTATAGTTGTTCAATATTAATTGACTATCCACAGTGGGACTCTCAGATTAAGCATACAAAATGGGCTCTACCCTTTAGGAGTTTTTATTTATCCAAGAACTGGAATGTGGGTCAGACCTATTTGCATCTTGCTGGCTTGGAATCCCATCCAAACACCTCTTGGGAAAACCCAGCGCTTTGGGTGGCAGTGCTGTAATGTGGCGAAAGAACCTGGACTGGAAATTGGAAAACCTGGTTTTTAGTTGTGACTCACTGTGTGAGTCTCAGAAGCCCATCATTTGTCAAATTCCTTAAAACCCTTCTGGCAACCAATTTTTTTTTTTTGTATCAGACAGAATACTTGAAAGCCAAAAGGCTCTAGTTTAAATTTTAACTCTGTCTCTGGGTGTTCAGGGTTGTCACTTGCCCCCTTTGACCATTGATTTTTTTTTTTTCCACAGTAATGAGCATAATAATCCCTGCTTTGCAGGATGTCGTAAGGGGCAAAAGAGATGGCCTTCAAAGTGGCTGGCACAGCAGACGTGGCATAGAGTGCCCACTCAAATGTTAGCTGAACTGGAATGAAAAATGCTGCCTCCCTCAGGGTGATGTTGTAAAGTTTTGGGGATAAAGGTCACGTTATTCCTATTGATGTACAAATGCATAAGTTTTGTTGTCGCTAGTGTTATTTTTCACAGGAAAGTAATTCCAGCATACTGGTTTGGTCTTTAAACCTTGAAGTTAGTGTCTTTAACACTGACATGCTTTGACATAAGATAGTTTGGGGATAGTGACTGTCGTGTGTGTAAGTAAGGGGTCCAAAATACACGTGCGTGTGTGCACACACACACCATATCAATCTTTGCAATTAAGTTTTCGAGATGCACATGTTAGAGAAAATATATTCTCACACCCCTTCTTCCCACCACTTCCTTTTTAACTCTTTATGCAGTAAAGCATTAATTTACTTACCAACATTTGATTAAACTCTTAAGGTTCAACCCTAGGAGGAGGTGGCAGTGGACAAAGGATTATGGCCATTCATCATCAACACAGTTTAGTCTTCCCCTCCAGTTGCCTACGAAGGATTAGCATTTCCTTGAAAGGAGGAGGACAGAATAAATTGCATCTACGGCCAAAGAACTGCCAGCTCCTTTCAGCTGGGGGCACATACCGGGAGCTTTTCTCATATTAGTCAGCTTTATCTCAACTTTTGGGCAATGCCTACATCTGAATTTCATGGGTTTCAGGGTCAGTCAAAACAGAATTGTAGGGCTGTTGAGGTCAGAGGCCACCGCTGTCAAAGGGTAGTGACCTGAGCAGCAAGAGGTGGCCAGTCCCCCACCCCCACCCTCCTCAAATGACTTCATTCTAGTGAATACTTGGCTCATTGCACCTCCCCTGCAGAGCTTTTTTTCAGACCTGGTAATAAAAATCCTCCTGTGACCTGGTATTTTTTTTTTTTTTTTTTTACCTTTATGATTGATTTTCTTTTGTTCCTGTTTCTCTATAGAACGACCAAATCTTGGTCCTTGAGAATATATTGGTTTGTATGTGCCCTGGGAAATGACGGAGGGAAAGCTATCTGCTGCTAACTTAACAGTGAATGGAATGCCGCCTAGGGTGTGGGGGGGAAAGTCTGGTGCCCCTCTTAGGAGCTGCCTTCATTTAGTGCACACGAAAATTTCCCAGAACTTGTGAAACGTTCTTTAACCCCAGTAGGTTCTATTACCATGGTCAAGGTTGATTTAAAAACTGCAAAGCCGCTTAGGAGAGAGGAATGGGGGCGGGGTGGGGTGGAGTGGAAACAAAAGTAGGAAGGAGGAAGAAGGCAGTGTGCTTTAGTGGAAAGAGCTGGAGCAGGGCAGTTTTGTTTCCAGATCCCAGCTCTCCCACTTACTGTGTGACTTGGGACAAAGCCCTACACTGCTCGGAGCCTGTGTTTCTTCACCTGTAAACCGAAGTGATTAGACCATTGACATTGCAAGGAGGTTGTGAGAAGTGGAGATGATGCCTCTGATGTGCCTGGCACATAGCACACCCCAAGAAATGGGAGCCTTATGCAGGCAGATCTATTTCAGAAATGTCCCACCTATCACGCAGTGTGAGGTGAAGGCGGCGTGCGGAGGTTCCTCATTTAAAGATTGTCCTTTGGCCTTGGCTACATTTCAGTTCTTAAGAAGACATTTCGCCATTTATTATTTGTATCGAACCTGAGAAGTGTAGCACGGGGCCGGGACATCTCGGATACCATTACTGGTGGGGGCACAGTTTCGCGCTTCCTCGAGAATTCGCTCTTCTAAACTTCTCTCCTCGGCTTTCCCCTTCTATCAGGAGACTATCATAAATACCAGGTATCAGCACTGCAGCTGTTTCTGCGGCTGCTTCTCTCACCCCTGCTGCCACGGTCAGACCTCATTATTTTTTCATAATAGTTCTTAAACAGCTGGTTTTAGCTCTTGAGGCATTTATAATGACAAAGGGAGGAATAAAACCGGGGAGCCCTATTTCTCCCACCCACCATCTCTCTACACCCACGCTCCTTTCCTAGCAACAGCTCTTTTCTCGACTCTTGGGGCCCACGTCTTCCGTCCCACCTACACCAGTAGCAGCAAAATATGGGGGTGAGAAGGAGGAATGGGGGAAGCGCTCTGGGGAGGAGGCTGATGAAGCACAAAAGGTTCTGACCTCCTTGGAAAAAGAGGAAACCACAAGGGCCGTGTCCAAGCTGGCTTAGCTTGGGAGGCTGCCAAGGAACTGAAGCAGAGAAGCGTCAGGTTAGAAGGGCAGGCGGCAAAGTGGTAGGTAGGGAGGTGGGCTGGGCTGGAGGGCCCGCCAAACAGGGTAGCCAGGGACAGGTTTGTCAGCTGCGGCCAAACTATGAACAGTGTAGGCTATCGGAGAGTGCCGCTTTTTGCCACTCCGGACAGACGGGAACTCTGTGGAAAAGAAATTTGGGGTGCACATTCAAGAAATAGCAGTCCCTGGATCTCGGGTGGAAGGGGTTGTTTTTCTCAATCTTGACTGCACCCCGGGAGCTTAAAAAAGCTGATGCTCCAGGTCACATTCCAGGTCAATCATTTACTGTGGGCGGGACTTACAGATCAGGATTTTGAAAGAGTTGATGGAGTAACTGAGGGGCAGCCAGGGCTGAGAACCACTTGGAGCAGGAGTGCCCCTTCTACATCTTTGGTGGAACCAGGAATTGATCTCAGTTGTCGCTTTAAAGCAATAAGTATTTCCATTTTTTATTTTTTCTTTTAAGCTTCCAATCATGATGATTTGCATACTTCAGGCTCTTGAATATGTCTGAACTCTGTGCCTCAGGAGACCTACAGTAACCCCTCCCCACACCCTGTAGTAAAAGGAGTATTTATACTAGCCCCTTCAGGATTTAATTTTTAATTTCGCGATTCTGCCTTTAAGAGATGCAAAGTGTTGAGACATATTAGCCTGTATGTTTTTGCTCTTTCCTTCTCCAGATTCACTTGAGATATTTCAACTGATGTCACTTTAAAGCGAATATTAAGGACCAATCTGGAAGGAGGGGAAAATGGCAGAAGACTACTACCCAGACTTGTGGGAGAGAGGGTGGGGTCAGACGCGAGGAAGAGGGCGGAAGGATGCTCGGTAATGGTGGTGCAGGTACACGAGCTGAGCTCGTGGGCATGAACCTCGGGCTGTTTTGAGCACCAGCTGGTGGTGCCGTCGCCCTGTCTCTTGTGGCTGCCTTCCCGAGTCACTGCCCAGCTGCCAGTCTGTTCTTTGTTTTCCTTAAGCTGTCCACCCTCCTCACCCAGATCCGCCGGCCCTGGTCCATCAGCACACAGACTATAATTGGGATGTCACAGTCATATAACATGCCCGCTTGAGGTCCAGAGTGGGGAGGTGACCCCTCCAAGGTCACATAGTGGTGAAGCCAAGGCTTCCTTTCAGTTCTCTTTCTCTGATTTCGGTCCCTCTCCCCATTTAGGTTGGGCTTACTCAGTGGCATATTTTTTATTGGTCTGCGACTGGGTTGCAGTCTCAGAGGGGCCGCAGATTCCCTTTCTTCCCAGACCTGGGGTATATTAGAGGCCTGACAAAGGACACAGCGGGATGGATGTCTGGGACGCCACAGGCCTGCGACGTGGGTGAGCCATCCTGGCTGCTCTTCATGACTTCATCCAGTTTCAAGCTGGCAGAGTCCTTTTCAGAAAGAGTCCTAAAGAGAGGAGTGTCCCTTTATTGCCAAGACTCCTCCTGTTCTTCCTCTGACAAGTGACTGGCCCCACTCCCAGCTGCCAACCTTGCCCATTCTCATTCTGGTGGCCGGGTAGGAACCATCGGAGGGAGAGAAGGTGCATTGGAGTCATGAGCTCACAGCAGCTGTCGTCTTTCCTAATCAGATCATTCTCAGTTCTGAAGTTGAAGGTCGAGAACAATTGGGGACATAGGCAGTACACTCACCTCCCAAGAGACAGGGTACCTGGTGCTCTGGAGAGAACGAACGCCCAGTCACCACTTGCCCTCATCTGAAGCCGCCTTCTTCCTCCAGCACTGACAGCTCCCAGTTCTTGGCCATGCTGTGAGGAGGAGGCACACTTTGTCTCCCTTGCAAAGTTCTTGGAGTGACTACTTTGTTCTCTGGGATTCAGGCCCTTGTCGTGACTATTTTTGTCTAAAGATCTGGGCATTTAATGAGCTGTGGCTGTTACTTGTACATGGCTGTTGTTTATTGTGTGCTACTGCTACCTGGCTAGAGAATTTGGCAATTGCTTTATATTTGTGTGTGTGTGTGTGTGTGTGTGTGTGTGTGTGTGTGTGTGTGTGATTAGTAAGTCAAAAGACTTACTACACCCTTTCATTTATGGAGCACTAGAGCTTTGGATTGTAAGGGAGCATTAAGTCTGCTTATCCTCACGTTTGTTCTATACAGTGACTAAATCTGAAATTTCATTCTTCCTCTCCCTTACTTTCCTCATATAAAGCCAACTAATGGATTGTGGCCAAAAGACCAAATTCATTTACCGTCAGAAAGTGAAATCCAACATCTACTTTCTTTTGGCAGAAAAACACAGCTAAATTTTCTAAGGGGATGCTATGCAAAATGTATAATTTTAATACTAAAATCATTTTCATGTATAAATATGTGATAGCAAATAAGAGCTTGGCTTTAAAAATACAGCTTTCAGAATGCAAATTGAGCTGTCAGATTCTCATGCCTTTTAGTTAACATATCACTACTGCCATTTCTGGAAATCTCTGGCTCTGAATCGCTCATAGATCCTAGACCCTTAAAGTTTGGGTGGAACATTCAATCATTTTGCCTTTATGGCCTCACTCCTCAGCCCTAGAATCAAAATGCAGTGCTGGAGGAGAATTCATTGATGCTCATGGACTATTATTCAGTAATGTCGCTGTTCTGTTCCAGAAGTTTATTAGCATTTACACCATGCACTTGACATATCTTTACACCCGGTGATCATTAAAACATAGAGAACTGAATACCAAGCGACCTCGTAATGGTGCTTGTATTGAAGAACCACATCCCTGGAAGAGCTGAAAGGCCCTGCCCTTTGCTGGCATTAGCCATCATGCAGACTTCAGTCTTGGATGTGGAACTGGTCTCCTGCAAACCTCAGTCAGGTAGTAGGTACTGAACTGTTCTTTATCCACTTCACGTGGGGCCTATCTGAATTTTAATGATTATTTTAGAACAGGATGATGGGGAACTGGATAAGCACAACCGTACAGGACCACTTAGTTTTGTTTTGCTTATTTACAACCTAAGTATTCAGAATGGTAGTTATACTACACACACACACACACGCATACATCATAGCAAATGCAAAATGAAGAAAGCAGGTCATTTCAATACTTTTTATTTGAGTGTGAAGCCATTCATATCTTGCACAACTGTACAGATAAAACTATTTCCATTTGAGCTGTAGACATGATTATCACACTGAGTGGGTGTGAGCAAAGATTTTATTTACAGAACAATTGCTAAAACATCCGATGTCATATTTCCATTTATTTCTTACCCATAGGGTAATAGGTCCACCATAATTGCTTGGTGCTTTTTATAATACAGAAAGAAAACCTATGTTAATCTCTAACAAACCTCACAAATTGCTACAAATCTGACAGAAAAATGCCTACGAAAAAATTTTCCAAAAGTACAATACATTTTTATTTCCACACATACACAGTATAGTATAGGCTCAAAGGCACAGCTTTGAATTTTTTTCCCTATCAAAGTGTCGGAAATTATTATAGTCTTATGAAGGAACCATGAAAGTCATTTTCACACTTGGTGCCTGACAGGTTAATGTTTGGTCCATCCAGTTTCCCAAAGTTAATACAGCAGAGTGTGATGCTCAATGCCATAAGTCCACATTCTCGCAGAACTTTAAAAACCCCTCCCCTGCCATTTGCTGACACTAGCCATTGTGCAAACTTAGGACAGATACTTGTATGTAGAAGAACCGGTCCCCTACAAACCTCAACCGACTTAAGGCATAAAGAACAGGCCTCTTCCTTCCCTCTAGACAGTGCTTACACTCCAAGACAATGCAGGTACTGTAACAGACATGAGCGTGACAGGGAATCCCGTTTCCAGATACCTCCATTTAGCCCTGGTGCTCCAGGAAGCAGCAATCACACCACCGGGAAGGAGGGATGCGTAGAACGTGTCGGAGGGCCGCTTGCTCATTGGACAGTGAGACGACAGACAGATGGCAGGGTGAATGCTCTTGGTAAATTATGTGCCCATCCAAGAACACAAACCAGATTCCGTCTCCAGTATCCATCCTTCAAGACTAAAGAGCTTTTT